>NW_027189142.1:1175099-1475099 GCF_040958095.1 Procambarus clarkii
CTCGAAATTGGGATATTTGGATATTTCGAAAACTGCAGGGGAGTTTGTGCAAAATGTGACTCTCTGCCGCTTTCATTACTTGGCATATGTTGGGTAAAAAAAGTCGTAATATCAAACTGCGAATACGTGCAGAGAGCCAGAATTTGCCTCCAAAATATGGCTCAGGCCTCGAAATTGGGATATTTGGTATTTTGAAAACTGCAGGGGAGTTTGTGCAAAATGTGACTCACTGCCGCTTTCAGTACTTGGCATATGTTGGAAAAAAAAAGTCGTAATATCAAACTGCGAATACGTGCAGAGAGCCAGAATTTGGCTCCAAAATATGGCTCAGGCCTTGAAATTGGAATGTTTGGGAAATTCTGAGAACTGCAGGGAGGTTTGGGACAAATTTGACCAAACGCTGCTTTCAGTACTTCGAATATGTTGGGTATTAAAAAGTCGTAATTTCAAACTGCGAATACGTGCAGAGAGCCAGAATTGGCTCAAAAATATGGCTCAGGCTTCGAAATTGGGATGTTTGGGATATTTTGAAAACTGCAGGGGAGTTTGTGCAAAATGTGACTCACTGCCGCTTTCAGTACTTGGCATATGCTGGGTATAAAAACATGTAATATCAAACTGCGAATACGTGCAGAGAGCCAGATTTTGGCTCCAAAATATGGCTCAGGCCTCGAAATTGGGATATTTTGGATATTTTGAAAACTGCTGGGAGGTTTGGGACAAATGTGACCAAACACCGCTTTCAGTACTTGGCATATGTTGGGTATAAAAAGTCGTAATTTCAAACTGCGAATACGTGCAAAGAGGCAGAATTTGGCTCCAAAATATGGCTCAGGCCTCGAAATTGGGATGTTTGGGATATTTTGAAAACTGCAGGGGAGTTTGTGCAAATGTGACTCTCTGCCGCTTTCAGTACTTGGCATATGTTGGGCATAAAACGTCGTAATATCAAACTGCGAATACGTGCAGAGAGCTAGAATTTAGCTCCAAAATATGGATCCGGCCTCGAAATTGGGATATTTGGGATATTTTGAAAACTGCAGGGAGGTTTGGGACAAATGTGACCAAACGCCGCTTTCAGTACTTGGCATATGTTGGGTATAAAAAGTCATAATTTTAACTGCGAATACGTGCAGAGAGCCAGAATTTGGCTCCAAAATATGGCTCAGGCCTCGAAATTGGGATATTTGGGATATTTCGAAAACTGCATGGGGTTGTGCAAAATGTGACTCGCTGCCGCTTTCAGTACTTGGCATATATTGGTAAACAAAATCGTAATATCAAACTGCGAATACGTGCAGAGAGTCAGGATATGGCTCCAAAATATGGATCAGGCCTCAAAATTGGGATATTTGGGATATTTTGAAAACTGCAGGGAGGTTTGGGACAAATGTGACCAAACGCTGCTTTCAGTACTTGGCATATGTTGGGCATAAAAAGTCGTAATTTCAAACTGCGAATACGTGCAGAGAGCCAGAATTTGGCTCCAAAATATGGCTCATGCCTCAAAATGGGGATATGTGGGATATTTTGAAAACTGCAGGGGGGTTTGTGCAAAATGTGACTCACTGCTGCTTTCAGTACTTGGCATATGTTGGGTTAAAAAATTCGTAATATCAAACTGCAAATACGTGCAGAGAGTCAAAATTTGGCTCCAAAATATGGATCAGGCCTCGAAATTGGGATATTTGGGATATTTTGAAAACTGCTGGGAGGTTTGGGACAAATGTGACCAAACGCCGCTTTCAGTACTTGGCATATGTGTGGTATAAAAAGGTCGTAATTTCAAACTGCGAATACGTGCAAAGAGCAAGAATTTGGCTCCAAAATATGTCTCAGGCCTCGAAATTGGGATATTTTGGATATTTCGAAAACTGCAGGGGAGTTTGTGCAAAATGTGACTCTCTGCCGCTTTCAGTACTTGGCATATGTTGGGTAAAAAAAGTCGTAATATGAAACTGCGAATACGTGCAGAGAGCCAGAATTTGCATCCAAAATATGGCTCAGGCCTCGAAATTGGGATATTTGGGATATTTTGAAAACTGCAGGGGAGTTTGTGCAAAATGTGACTCACTGCCGCTTTCAGTACTTGGCATATGTTGGATAAAAAAAGTCGTAATATCAAACTGCGAATACGTGCAGAGAGCCAGAATTTGGCTCCAAAATATGGCTCAGGCCTCGAAATTGGGATGTTTGGGATATTTTGAGAACTGCAGGGAGGTTTGGGACAAATTTGACCAAACGCTGCTTTCAGTACTTCGAATATGTTGGGTATTAAAAAGTCGTAATTTCAAACTGCGAATACGTGCAGAGAGCCAGAATTTGGCTCAAAAATATGGCTCAGGCTTCGAAATTGGGATGTTTGGGATATTTTGAAAACTGCAGGGGAGTTTGTGCAAAATGTGACTCACTGCCGCTTTCAGTACTTGGCATATGCTGGGTATGAAAACATGTAATCAAACTGTGAATACGTGCAGAGAGCCAGATTTTGGCTCCAAAATATGGCTCAGGCCTCGAAATTGGGATATTTTGGATATTTTGAAAACTGCAGGGAGGTTTGGGACAAATGTGACCAAACGCCGCTTTCAGTACTTGGCATATGTTGGGTATAAAAAGTCGTAATTTCAAACTGCGGATACGTGCAGAGAGCCAGAATTTGCCTCCAAAATATGGCTCAGGCCTTGAAATTGGGATGTTTGGGATATTTTGAAAACTGCAGGGAGGTTTGCGACATATGTGACCAAACGCTTCTTTCAGTACTTCGATATGTTGGGTATAAAAAAGTCGTAATTTTAAACTGCGAATACGTGCAGAGAACCAGAATTTGGCTCAAAAATATGGCTCAGGCCTCGAAATTGGGATGTTTGGGATATTTGAAAACTGCAGGGGAGTTTGTGCAAAATGACTCTCTGTCGCTTTCAGTACTTGGCATATGTTGGGTATAAAACGTCGTAATATCAAACTGCGAATACGTGCAGAGAGCTAGAATTTAGCTCCAAATTATGGCTCCGGCCTCGAAATTGGGATATTTGGGATATTTTGAAAACTGCAGGGAGGTTTGGGACAAATGTGACCAAACGCCGCTTTCAATACTTGGCATATGTTGGGTATAAAAAGTCGTAATTTTAACTGCGAATACGTGCAGAGAGCCAGAATTTGGCTCCAAAATATGGCTCAGGCCTCGAAATTGGGATATTTGGGATATTTCGTAAACTGCATGGGAGTTTGTGCAAAATGTGACTCGCTGCCGCTTTCAGTACTTGGCATATATAGGGTAAAAAATTCGTAATATCAAACTGCGAATACGTGCAGAGAGTCAGGATATGGCTCCAAAATATGGATCAGGCCTCAAAATTGGGATATTTGGGATATTTTGAAAACTGCAGGGAGGTTTGGGACAAATGTGATCAAACGCTGCTTTAAGTTCTTGGCATATGTTGGGCATAAAAAGTCGTAATTTCAAACTGCGAATACGTGCAGAGAGCCAGAATTTGCCTCCAAAATATGGCTCAGGCCTTGAAATTGGGATGTTTGGGATATTTTGAAAACTGCAGGGAGGTTTGTGCAAAATGTGACTCACTGCCGCTTTCAGTACTTAGCATATGTTGGGTATAAAACGTCGCAATATCAAACTGCGAATACGTGCAGAGAGCTAGAATTTGGCTGCAAAATATGGCTCCGGCCTCGAAAGTTGGATATTTGGGATATTTTGAAAACTGCATGGAGGTTTGGGACATATGTACCAAACGCCGCTTTCAGTACTTGGCATATGTTGGGTATAAAAAGTCGTAATTTTAACTGCGAATACGTGCAGAGAGCCAGAATTTGGCTCCAAAATATGGCTCAGGCCTCGAAATTGGGATGTTTGGGATATTTCGAAAACTGCAGGGGAGTTTGTGCAAAATGTGACTCTCTGCCGCTTTCAGTACTTGGCATATGTTGGGTAAAAAAAGTCGTAATATCAAACTGCGAATACGTGCAGAGAGCCAGAATTTGCCTCCAAAATATGGCTCAGGCCTTGAAATTGGGATGTTTGGGATATTTTGAAAACTGCAGGGAGGTTTGCGACATATGTGACCAAACGCTGCTTTCAGTACTTCGAATATGTTGGGTATAAAAAAGTTGTAATTTTAAACTGCGAATACGTGCAGAGAACCAGAATTTGGCTCAAAAATATGGCTCAGGCCTCGAAATTGGGATATTTGGGATATTTCGAAAACTGCATGGGAGTTTGTGCAAAATGTGACTCACTGCCGCTTTCAGTACTTGGCATATATTGGGTAAAAAAAATCGTAATATCAAACAGCGAATACGTGCAGAGAGTCAGGATTTGGCTCCAAAATATGGATCAGGCCTCAAAATTGGGATATTTGGGATATTTGAAAACTGCAGGGAGGTTTGGGACAAATGTGACCAAACGCAGCTTTCAGTACTTGGCATATGTGTGGTATAAAAAAGTCGTAATTTCAAAATGCGAATTCGTGCAGAGAGCCAGAATTTGGCTCAAAAATATGGCTCATGCCTCAAAATGGGGATATGTGGGATATTTTGAAAACTGCAGGGGGTTTGTGCAAAATGTGACTCACTGCCGCTTCAGTACTTGGCATATGTTGGGTTAAAAAATTCGTAATATCAAACTGCAAATACGTGCAGAGAGTCAGAATTTGGCTCCAAAATATGGATCAGGCCTCGAAATTGGGATATTTGGGATATTTTGAAAACTGCAGGAGGTTTGGGACAAATGTGACCAAACGCCGCTTTCAGTACTTGGCATATGTGTGGTATAAAAAATCGTAATTTCAAACTGCGAATACGTGCAAAGTGCAAGAATTTGGCTCCAAAATATGGCTCAGGCCTCGAAATTGTGATATTTGGGATATTTGAAAACTGCAGGGGAGTTTGTACAAAATGTGACTCACTGCCGCTTTTAGTACTTGGCATATGTTGGGTATAAAAAATCGTAATATCAAACTGCGAATACGTGCAGAGAGCCAGATTTTGGCTCCAAAATATGGCTCAGGCCTCGAAATTGGGATATTTGGGATATTTTGAAAACTGCAGGGAGGTTTGGGACAAATGTGACCAAACGCCGCTTTCAGTACTTGGCATATTTAGGTATAAAAATTCGTAATTTCATACTGCGAATACGTGCAGAGAGGCAGAATTTGGCTCCAAAATATGGCTCACGCCTCGAAATTGGGATATTTGGGATATTTCGAAAACTGCAGGGGAGTTTGTGCAAAATGTGACTCACTGCAACTTTCAGTACTTGGCATATGTTGGGAAAAAAAAGTCGTAATATCAAACTGCGAATGCGTGCACAGAGCCAGAATTTGGCTCAAAAATATGGCTCAGGCCTCGAAATTGGGATGTTTGGGGTATTTTGAGAATTGCAGGAAGGTTTGGGACAAATTTGACCAAACGCCACTTTCAGTACTTCGAATATGTTGGGTATAAAAAAGTCGTAATTTCAAACTGCGAATACGTGCAGAGAGCCAGAATTTGGCTCAAAAATATGGCTCAGGCCTCGAAATTGGGATGTTTGGGATATTTTGAAAACTGCAGGGAGGTTTGCGACATATGTGACCAAACGCTGCTTTCAGTACTTCGAATATGTTGGGTATAAAAAATCGTAATTTTAAACTGCGAATACGTGCAGAGAACTAGAATTTGGCTCAAAAATATGGCTCAGGCCTCGAAATTGGGATGTTTGGGATATTTTGAAAACTGCAGGGGAGTTTGAGCAAAATGTGACTCTCTGCCGCTTTCAGTACTTGGCATATGTTGGGTATAAAACGTCGTAATATCAAACTGCGAATACGTGCAGAGAGCTAGAATTTAGCTCCAAATTATGGCTCCGGCCTCGAAATTGGGATATTTGGGATATTTTGAAAACTGCAGGGAGGTTTGGGACAAATGTGACCAAACGCCGCTTTCAGTACTTGGCATATGTTGGGTATAAAAAGTCGTAATTTTAACTGCGAATACGTGCAGAGAGCCAGAATTTGGCTCCAAAATATGGCTCAGGCCTCGAAATTGGGATATTTGGGATATTTCGAAAACTGCATGGGAGTTTGTGCAAAATGTGACTCGCTGCCGCTTTCAGTACTTGGCATATATTGGGTAAAAAAAATCGTAATATCAAACTGCGAATACGTGTAGAGAGTCAGGATATGGCTCCAAAATATGGATCAGGACTCAAAATTGGGATATTTGGGATATTTTGAAAACTGCAGGGAGGTTTGGGACAAAGTGACCAAACGCTGCTTCAGTACTTGGCATATGTTGGGCATAAAAAGTCGTAATTTCAAACTGCGAATACGTGCAGAGAGCCAGAATTTGGCTCCAAAATATGGCTCATGCCTCAAAATGGGGATGTGTGGGATATTTTGAAAACTGCAGGGGGGTTTGTGCAAAATGTGACTCACTGCCGCTTTCAGTACTTGGCATATGTTGGGTTAAAAAATTCGTAATATCAAACTGCATATACGTGCAAAGAGTCAGAATTTGGCTCCAAAATATGGATCAGGCCTCGAAATTGGGATATTTGGGATATTTTGAAAACTGCAGGGAGGTTTGGGACAAATGTGACCAAACGCCGCTTTCAGTACTTGGCATATGTGTGGTATAAAAAAGTCGTAATTTCAAACTGCGAATACGTGCAAAGAGCAAGAATTTGGCTCCAAAATATGGCTCAGGCCTCGAAATTGGGATATTTGGGATATTTTAAAACTGCAGGGGAGTTTGTGCAAAATGTGACTCACTGCCGCTTTCAGTACTTGGCATATGTTGGATAATAAAAGTCGTAATATCAAACTGCGAATACGTGCAGAGAGCCAGAATTTGGCTCCAAAATATGGCTCCGGCCTCGAAATTGGGATATTTGGGATATTTTGAAAACTGCATGGAGGTTTGGGACATATGTGACCAAACGCCGCTTTCAGTACTTGGCATATGTTGGGTATAAAAAGTCGTAATTTTAACTGCGAATACGTGCAGAGAACCAGAATTTGGCTCAAAAATATGGCTCAGGCCTCGAAATTGGGATATTTGGGATATTTCGAAAAACTGCATGGGAGTTTGTGCAAAATGTGACTCACTGCCGCTTTCAGTACTTGGCATATATTGGGTAAAAAAAATCGTAATATTAAACAGCGAATACTAGCAGAGAGTCAGGATTTGGCTCCAAAATATGGATCAGGCCTCAAAATTGGGATATTTGGGATATTTTGAAAACTGCAGGGAGGTTTGGGACAAATGTGACCAAACACCGCTTTCAGTACTTGGCATATGTTGGGCATAAAAAGTCGTAATTTCAAAATGCGAATTCGTGCAGAGAGCCAGAATTTGGCTCCAAAATATGGCTCATGCCTCAAAATGGGGATATGTGGGATATTTTGAAAACTGCAGGGGGTTTGTGCAAAATGTGACTCACTGCCGCTTTCAGTACTTCCCAGCAAACAATTTTAGGTTGCCACAACATATCTGGAAAGTATTTGAAAGTATTGGAAATGTTTGTTTTATCGTATCAGATACGATATTGTGTGTGGACTTAAATAGGTTTCCAAAACTTATAACCAAGACATATGTATCTAACACTAATTTGAGATGTTGTGGCAACATTACACTCCTAACATGAGTCATTCATAATCCATTCATACACCAATATGAATCTCTTATGAAAGGTTTGAGCCAATAATCTGAACCATTTTCACATCTTTGTGTTTAAAGTTAAGTTTCTTGAAATTAAATTATTTTATATTATATTATTTTTATTATATTTTATATTATATTATTATTTTCAATTTAAATATTAAAACCAATTTAAGGGTAAAAAAAATCTAATAATTTATATTTCTTGTATTATTTACTAACAATTATAATTATTTACTAACGGAGAGAGGGGAGGCTGGACGGCGGAGAGTGGCGGAGAGTGGCGGCGGTGGCGGATAGTGGCGGCGGGCGGACAGTGGCGGCGGGCGGACAGTGGCGGCGGCGGCGGACAGTGGCGGCGGCGGGCGGACAGTGGCGGCGGTGGCGGATAGTGGCGGCGGGCGGACAGTGGCGGCGGTGGCGGATGGTGGCGGCGGGCGGGCGGACAGTGGCGGCGGGCGGGCGGACAGTGGCGGCGGGCGGACAGTGGCGGCTGTGGCGGATAGTGGCGGCGGGCGGACCGTGGCGGCTTTGGCGGCGGTGGTGGACAGTGGCGGCGGGCGGACAGTGGCGGCGGCGGGCGGACAGTGGCGGCGGCGGGCGGACAGTGGCGGCGGTGGGCGGACAGTGGTGGCGGCGGGCGGACAGTGGCGGCGGTGGGCGGACAGTGGTGGCGGCGGGCGGACAGTGGAGGCGGCGGGCGGACAGTGGTGGCGGCGGGCGGACAGTGGTGGCGGCGGCGGACAGTGGTGGCGGCGGGCGGACAGTGGTGGCGGTGGCAGACAGTGGTGGCGGTGGCGGACAGTGGCAGCGGGCGGACAGTGGCGGCGGTGGCGGATAGTGGCGGCGGGCGGACAGTGGCGTCGGGCGGACAGTGGCGGCGGGCGGACAGTGGCGGCGGGCGGACAGTGGCGGCGGTGGCGGATAGTGGCGGCGGGCGGACAGGGTTGGCGGCGGGCGGACAGTGGCGGCGGTGGCGGATAGTGGTGGCGGGCGGACAGTGGCGGCGGGCAGACAGTGGCGGCGGGCGGACAGTGGCGGCTGTGGCGGATAGTGGCGGCGGCGGGCGGACAGTGGAGGCGGCGGGCGGACAGTGGAGGCGCGGCGGACAGTGGAGGCGGCGGGCGGACAGTGGTGGCGGCGGGCGGACAGTGGTGGCGGCGGGCGGACAGTGGTGGCGGCGGGCGGACAGTGGTGGCGGCGGGCGGACAGTGGTGGCGGCGGGCGGACAGTGGTGGCGGTGGCGGACAGTGGCGGCGGTGGCGGACAGTGACGGCGGTGGCGGACAGTGGCGGCGGTGGCGGACAGTGGCGGCGGTGGCGGACAGTGGCGGCGGTGGCGGACACTGGCGGCTGTGTCTGGCGGTGGTGGCGGGTGGCGGCGTCTGTGATGAGTGGTGGCGGCTGGCGGTGGTGGGTGGTGGCGGCGGCGGTGGTGGGTGGTGGTGGCGGCGGCGGCTGGTGGTGGAGGGTGGTGGCGGCGGTGGTGGTGGGTGGTGTGGGGCGGCGGCGGCTGGTGGTGGTGGGTGGTGGTGGCGGCGGTGGTGGTGGCGGCGGCGGCTGGTGGTGGTGGGTGGTGGTGGCGGCGGTGGTGGTGGGTGGTGGTGGCGGCGGCGGCTGGTGGTGGTGCGGCGGGTGGTGGGTGGCGGCGGCGGCTGGTGGTGGTGGGTGGTGGGTGGTGGCGGCTGTGGTGGGTGGTGGCGGGCGGTGGCGGGCGGCGGCGGCTGTGGTGGGTGGTGACGATCGGCGGTGGGGGGGGCTGGTGGCGGCTGGCGGTGGCGACTGTGGCAACGGGCGGTGACGGCTGATAGCGGGCGGAGGTGGCGGCTGGTGGCAGGTGGCGGTGGTGGCGGCTGGTGGTGGTGGCAGCTGGTGGCGGTGATGGCGGCTGGTGGTGGTGGCAGCTGGTGGCGGTGATGGCGGCTGGTGGTGGTGGTGGTGGCGGCTGGTGGTGGTGGCAGCTGGTGGTGGTGGTGGTGGTGATGGCGGCTGGTGGCGGGCGGTGGCGGCTTGTGGCGGCTGGTGGTGGCGGCGGTGGTGGGTGGTGGTGGTGGGTGGTGGTGGCGGCTGTGGTGGGTGGTGGCGGTGGTGTCGGCGGCGGCTGTGGTGGGTGGTGGCGGCGGCGGCGGTGATGGGTGGTGGCGGCGGCGGTGGTGGTGGTGGCGGTGATGGGTGGTGGCGGCGGTGGTGGTGGCGGCGGCGGCGGCTGGTGGTGGTGGGTGGTGGTGGTGGGTGGTGGTGGTGGGTGGTGGCGGCGGGTGGCGGTGGTGGGTGGCGGTGGTGGGTGGCGGTGGCTGGTGGCGGCTGGTGGTGGGAGGTGGCGGCGGTGGTTAGTGGCGGTGGTGGGTGGCGGTGTTTGGTGGCGGGTGGCGGCTGGTGGCGGCTGGTGGTGGGTGGTGGTGGGTGGTGGCAGGTGGCGGCTGGTGGTGGGTGGTGGCGGGTGGCGGCTGGTGGTGGGTGGCGGGTGGAGGCGGGTGGCGGCGGGTGGCGGCTGGTGGTGGGTGGCGGCTGGTGGTGGGTGGTGGCAGGTGGCGGCTGGTGGTGGGTGGTAGCGGTGGGGGGTGGTGGTGGGTGGTGGTGGCGGCTGTGGTGGGTGGTGGGCGGTGGTGTCGGCGGCGGCTGTGGTGGGTGGTGGCGGCGGCGGCGGCGGTGATGGGTGGTGGCGGCGGCGGTGGTGGTGGTGGCGGTGATGGGTGGTGGCGGCGGTGGTGGTGGCGGCGGCGGCGGCTGGTGGTGGTGGGTGGTGGTGGTGGGTGGTGGTGGTGGGTGGTGGCGGCGGGTGGCGGTGGTGGGTGGCGGTGGTGGGTGGCGGTGGCTGGTGGCGGCTGGTGGTGGGAGGTGGCGGCGGGTGGTTAGTGGCGGTGGTGGGTGGCGGTGTTTGGTGGCGGTGGCGGCTGGTGGCGGCTGGTGGTGGGTGGTGGTGGGTGGTGGCAGGTGGCGGCTGGTGGTGGGTGGTGGCGGGTGGCGGCTGGTGGTGGGTGGCGGGTGGCGGCGGGTGGCGGCGGGTGGCGGCTGGTGGTGGGTGGTGGCAGGTGGCGGCTGGTGGTGGGTGGTAGCGGCGGGTGGTGAGTGGTGGTGGTGGGTGGCGGTGGCTGGTGGCTGGTCGGGTAGTGGCGGGTGGCGGCTGGTGGTGGGTGGTGGCGGGTGGCGGCTGGTGGTATGTGGTGGCGGGTGGCGGCGGGTGGTGGGTGGCGGGTGGCGGCGGGTGGTGGAGGTGGCGGCGGGTGGTGAGTGGCGGTGGAGGGTGGCGGCGGCTGGTGGTGGGTGGTGGCGGGTGGCGGCTGGTGGTGGGTGGTGGCGGGTGGCGGCTGGTGGCGGGTGGCGGCTGGTGGTGGGTGGCGGTGGGTGGCGGCGGGTGGCGGCTGGTGGTATGTGGTGGCGGGTGGCGGCTGGTGGTGGGTGGCGGGTGGCGGCGGTGTGGTGGGTGGTGGCGGCGGGTGGTGAGTGGCGGTGGAGGGTGGCGGCGGCTGGTGGTGGGTGGTGGCGGGTGGCGGCTGGTGGTGGGTGGTGGCGGGTGGCGGCTGGTGGTGTGGCGGCTGGTGGTGGGTGGCGGTGGGTGGCGGCGGGTGGCGGCTGGTGGTGGGTGGCGGTGGGTGGCGGCGGGTGGCGGCGGGTGGCTGTGGTGCGTGGTGGCGGGTGGCGGCTGGTGGTGGGTGGCGGCTGGTGGTGGGTGGTGGCGGGTGGCGGCTGGTGGTGGGTGGCGGCTGGTGGTGGGTGGTGGCGGGTGGCGGCTGGTGGTGGGTGGCGGGTGGCGGCGGGTGGTGGGTGGTGGCGGCGGGTGGTGGGTGGTGGCGGCGGGTGGTGAGTGGCGGTGGAGGGTGGCGGCGGCTGGTGGTGGGTGGTGGCGGGTGGCGGCTGGTGGTGGGTGGTGGCGGGTGGCGGTTGGTGGTGGGTGGTGGCGGGTGGCGGCTGGTGGTGGGTGGCGGCGGGTGGCGGCTGGTGGTGGGTGGCGGGTGGCGGCGGGTGGTGGGTGGCGGTGAGTGGCGGCGGGTGGCGGCTGGTGGCGGGTGGCGGCTGGTGGCGGGTGGCGGCTGGTTGTGGCGGGTGGCGGCTGGTGGTGGGTGGTGGCGGGTGGCGGCTGGTGGTGGGTGGCGGCTGGTGGTGGGTGGTGGCGGGTGGCGGCTGGTGGTGGGCGGCGGGTGGCGGCTGGTGGTGGGCGGCGGGTGGCGGCTGGTGGTGGGCGGCGGGTGGCGGCTGGTGGCGGCCAGCTGGGACACACCCTTCACCACTGAAGGTCTGAGAACAACTAACCATATGTCTCTCTCACCACCACCAGCCTAGTGTTGCCAGCTCGCGCTCTCAAAATGTTTCCTTCAAAGATTGTATATTATCTTGAACAACAAGTTTGATTATCAAGGAAATAATGCATATATTATTGTCACATTAATACTGTGCAATATCTTATTACATTCCTGCTAAATAATTATAATTTGAAACAGGACAAAAAATCCAACATATATATAAAAACCAACATTAGAGATCACGAGGCCTAGGCCTCGCCTGTGACCACACATCCTGCCTCCCTGGCCTGCTACACTCACACACCTCACACTCTTAACTCTCTCATAATCACTCTCACTCTCTTACTCTGTCACTCTTACTCTGTCACTCTTACTCTCTGTCACTCTTACTCTGTCACTCTTACTCTGTCACTCTTACTCTCTGTCACTCTTACTCTGTCACTCTTACTCTGTCACTCTTACACTGTCACTCTTACTCTGTCACTCTTACTCTCTGTCACTCTTACTCTCTGTCACTCTTACTCTCTGTCACTCTTACTCTCTGTCACTCTTACTCTCTGTCACTCTTACTCTCTGTCACTCTTAATCTCTGTCACTCTTACTCTCTGTCACTCTTACTCTGTCATTCTTACTCACTCTCAGTCACCCTTACCCATTCATACTCACTCTCTCACTCTTACTCTCATACTCTTACTCTCAATTACTCTTACTCTCAATCACTCTTACTCCCAATCACTCCTACTCCCAATCACTCCTACTCCCAATCACTCCTACTCTCATTCTTACTCTTACTCCCAATCACTCTTACTCTCAATCACTCTTATTCTCATTCTTACTCTTACTCTCACTCTTACTCTTACTCCCATTCACTCTTACTCCCAATCACTCTTACTCTCAATCACTCTTACTCTCAATCACTCTTTACTCTCAATCACTCTTACTCTCATTCTTACTCTTACTCACTCTTACTCTCAATCACTCTTATTCTCATTCTTACTCCTACTCCCAACACTCTTACTCCAATCACTCTTACTCTCAATCACTCTTACTCCCAATCACTCTTACTCTCAATCACTCTTACTCTCAATCACTCTTACTCTCAATCACTCTTACTCTCATTCTTACTCTTACTCACTCTTACTCTCAATCACTCTTATTCTCATTCTTACTCCTACTCCCCAATCACTCTTACTCCCAATCACTCTTACTCTCAATCACTCTTACTCCCAATCACTCTTACTCTCAATCACTCTTACTCTCAATCACTTTTACTCTCAATCACTCTTACTCTCAATCACTCTTACTCTCACTAACTCTCAATCACTCTTACTCTCACTCTAACTCTCAATCACTCTTATGCACTATTACTCACTCTTTCTCTCAGTCATCCTAACTCACTCTCATACTCACTCTTACTCTGTCACTCGTACTCTCTGTCACTCTTACTCTCTGTCACTCTTACTCTCTGTCACTCTTACTCTCTGTCACTCTTACTCTCTGTCACTCTTACTCTGTCACTCTTACTCTCTGTCACTCTTACTCTCTGTCACTCTTACTCTCTATCACTCTTACTGTCATTCTTACTCTGTCACTCTTACTCACTCTCAGTCACCCTTACCCATTCATACTCACTCTCACTCTTACTCTCATACTCTTACTCTCAATTACTCTTACTCTCAATCACTCTTACTCCCAATCACTCCTACTCCCATTCACTCCTACTCTCAATCACTCCTACTCTCATTCTTACTCTTACTCTTACTACCAATCACTCTTACTTTCAATCACTCTTATTCTCATTCTTACTCTTACTCTCACTCTTACTCCCAATCACTCTTACTCCCAATCACTCTTACTCTCAATCACTCTTACTCTCAATCACTCTTACTCTCATTCTTACTCTTACTCACTCTTACTCTCAATCACTCTTATTCTCATTCTTACTCTTACTCTCACTCTTACTCCCAATCACTCTTACTCCCAATCACTCTTACTCTCAATCACTCTTACTCTCAATCACTCTTACTCTCATTCTTACTCTTACTCACTCTTACTCTCAATCACTCTTACTCTCACTCTTACTCCCAATCACTCTTACTCCCAATCACTCTTACTCTCAATCACTCTTACTCTCAATCACTCTTACTCTCAATCACTCTTACTCTCAATCACTCTTACTCTCAATCACTCTTACTCTCACTAACTCTCAATCACTCTTACTCTCACTCTAACTCTCAATCACTCTTACTCTCATACTCACCCTTACTCTCAATCACTTTACTCTCACTCTTACTCATTCTGTCACCCTTACTCTCACTCTTACTCACTCTCAGTCACTCTTACTTATACTCACTCTTACTCACACTTACACACTCTCTGGCACTCTCACTCACCTTCAGTCACTCTTACTCACTCTTACCCACTCTCGCTCACTCTTACTCACTCTAGTTAATAAGAACACGCCAATATAAGACAACAAAACGTTTTCAGATTCTTTCTCACCACTTTCCAGCAACTTTTATAATTTATATAAATTATCTTAGGGAATAATACATAAATTATATATTTAAACATGATATTAGTGTTTAGTGGAATGCATAAGGAGTCAAATTGTGTTAAAAAGAGCGATTTTTAGAAAATTTGGAAAACTACTTTTTTTTGTTCATATTATAACTAAATGGATTTTAAAGGTTTCACTCAGCCAATATATATCATTCACAATTTATTAATGAATTTTACAAAAAAACACCATAAATTTTATATTTAAACATGTAAAAACTATTTGTTTTACATTTGGAAGAAAATAATTGTAGAAAAACAATTTATAATTAAACCTTTGTGTTTGGATTTTTTGAGTAAAGTTTCTCAAAGGCTCTCCTGCACCATTCTCAATGCAAATCATTCCCACACCTATGGGAAGAGATAGGCGAACGTTGTGTAGATGATTTGTGTTTGCTGGGTTGGCATATGTGTGGTATAAAAAAGTCGTAATTTCAAACTGCGAATACGTGCAAAGTGCAAGAATTTGGCTCCAAAATATGGCTCAGGCCTCGAAATTGTGATATTTGGGATATTTTGAAAACTGCAGGGGAGTTTGTGCAAAATGTGACTCACTGCCGCTTTTAGTACTTGGCATATGTTGGGTATAAAAATCGTAATATCAAACTGCGAATACGTGCAGAGAGCCAGATTTTGGCTCCAAAATATGGCTCAGGCCTCGAAATTGGGATATTTGGGATATTTTGAAAACTGCAGGGAGGTTTGGGACAAATGTGACCAAACGCCGCTTTCAGTACTTGGCATATGTTGGGTATAATAATTCGTAATTTCATACTGCGAATACGTGCAGAGAGGCAGAATTTGGCTCCAAAATATGGCTCACGCCTCGAAATTGGGATATTTGGGATATTTCGAAAACTGCAGGGGAGTTTGTGCAAAATGTGACTCACTGCAACTTTCAGTACTTGGCATATGTTCGGTAAAAAAAAGTCGTAATATCAAACTGTGAATGCGTGCACAGAGCCAGAATTTGGCTCAAAAATATGGCTCAGGCCTCGAAATTGGGATGTTTGGGGTATTTTGAGAATTGCAGGAAGGTTTGGGACAAATTTGACCAAACGCCACTTTCAGTACTTCGAATATGTTGGGTATAAAAAAGTCGTAATTTCAAACTGCGAATACGTGCAGAGAGCCAGAATTTGGCTCAAAAATATGGCTCAGGCCTCGAAATTGGGATGTTTGGGATATTTTGAAAACTGCAGGGAGGTTTGCGACATATGTGACCAAACGCTGCTTTCAGTACTTCGAATATGTTGGGTATAAAAAAGTCGTAATTTTAAACTGCGAATACGTGCAGAGAACTAGAATTTGGCTCAAAAATATGGCTCAGGCCTCGAAATTGGGATGTTTGGGATATTTTGAAAACTGCAGGGGAGTTTGTGCAAAATGTGACTCACTGCCGCTTTCAGTACTTGACATATGCTGGGTATAAAAACATGTAATATCAAACTGCGAATACGTGGAGAGAGCCAGATTTTGGCTCAAAAATATGGCTCAGGCCTCGAAATTGGGATATTTTGGATATTTTGAAAACTGCAGGGAGGTTTGGGACAAATTTGAGCAAACGCTGCTTTCAGTACTTGGCATATGTTGGGTATAAAAAGTCGTAATATCAAACTGCGAATACGTGCAGAGTGGCAGAATTTGGCTCTAAAATATGGCTCAGGCCTCGAAATTGGGATATTTTGGATATTTCGAAAACTGCAGGGGAGTTTGTGCAAAATGTGACTCTGCCGCTTTCAGTACTTGGCATATGTTGGGTAAAAAAAGTCGTAATATCAAACTGCGAATATGTGCAGAGAGCCAGAATTTGCCTCCAAAATATGGCTCAGGCCTCGAAATTGGTATGTTTGGGATATTTTGAAAACTGCAGGGAGGTTTGGGACAAATGTGACCAAACGCTGCTTTCAGTACTTGGCATATGTTGGGTATAAAAAGTCGTAATTTTAAACTGTGAATACGTGCAGAGAGCCAGAATTTGGCTCCAAAATATGGCTCATGCCTCAAAATGGGGATATGTGGGATATTTTGAAAATTGCAGGGGGGTTTGTGCAAAATGTGACTCACTGCCGCTTTCAGTACTTGGCATATGTTGGGTATAAAAAATCGTAATATCAAACTGCGAATACGTGCAGAGAGCCAGATTTTGGCTCCAAAATATGGCTCAGGCCTCGAAATTAGGATATTTGGGATATTTTGAAAACTGCAGGGAGGTTTGGGACAAATGTGACCAAACGCTGCTTTCAGTACTTGGTATATGTTGGGTATAAAAATTCGTAATTTCAAACTGCGAATACGTGCAGAGAGGCAGAATTTGGCTCCAAAATATGGCTCACGCCTCGAAATTGGGATATTTGGGATATTTCGAAAACTGCAGGGGAGTTTTTTCAAAATGTGACTCACTGCCGCTTTCAGTTCTTGGCATATGTTGGATATTTCCAACATCGAATACAGCATTGTTGTATTCTCATTACTTATTACTAATCATATTAATATTGTAGTAAGTAAAATTAACAACTCGTAGAATTCTCCTGTACTAATAATTCATCTGTGCATTAGGCTAGAATTCTCACGTCATCTGACGCCAGTATTGCGTCAGATTTCTTTACAGTAAAACACATTATATACAATTTGTGTGAGAATTAAATACGATTCTCCATAATTAAAGCATTCTGTATGACAACTGATTGCAGACGAATTGTTTTCTAAAAAGCCGAATAGAGCGTTAGAATTATACCGTCTACCTCGCAGTAGTGTTAACGTCATCAATGAATGCTATGGGGAGACATTAATTCCTCTCCCTTGTATCTTTACTATTCTTAAATAGTTAAATAATAATATTTCGTTCCTCTAAATAATAAACCCGTCCATGTTCATGCCAATAATTTGTGTAATGAACGTCGACTCGGCGTGGGGGGAGGGACGCGACGCCATGCTCACTCGGTGAGGGAGTCGGGACGCGTACACGTGGGGAACCGAAGAGAGGCAGACCTGCGCTTACCGTACTCACAAAAGACGCCATTGTCCAGCAAATAGGACACGTGTGTCTATCTACAGATGAAAGCCGCCACTGTGAGGCGTGAACGACCTTGCAGATAATATCTTCAACTAGTGCTGGTGTTAAATAAGGGACCCCTAGACTTGGTTCCTGACGACACGTGATCAGCCAACTTGAAACGCATCAATCCAGGATAGGTTCACCGGAGCCTGGGATGCGAAATTACGGCAATCTTAATACTTACACAGTGCCCACAGCTAAGTACCTTTTATTTGATGCATCATTTACAGGTTTAATAATAGGGGTGATTGCGCGTCACGCGGCACGACAACACCTAATAACAGGTGATTAGAATTCTCTGTAGATATCAATAATCTTGAATATGTATTGAGTAGTTAAATCAATTGCTACTGGTAGTTATTTATTTTGCAGCTCGAGAGACGAATTCCTCATGCTGTCTTCTCCATGTTAACCGTGTCAGACGTCGGTGTACCAGACTTGGAGATTAAGAGGACTGCCAGGGTTATCTAAAGGAATCTATTACCAGCTAAGGCTTATTTTTTTACTCATAACATTGCAATTTGATACATTCAGAATGTTTTCAACATAATGTGTGATTTACTGTAATTCATTATTATGCTCATATTCATGTTCTTCTTTGTATGAATAATATTATATTCAACATTAATTATAGGATTAGATTATTATTAATAGAATTAGTGAACGAACCACACTGATTCCTGGACGTACTGACCTCCAGTAATAACCCCCCAATGTAGGTGTTTGAGGTTTGGTTTTAATAATACAGCCCATTAATTATTCTTATGATCATACTTTCTAGTCATATCCATAGTCACTGGTTTTCTCTAGAATTTTATCTAATGATCTGAAATTCTCAGTTTCCCTCTTTACTTTAAAAGCGGGTGGTCCTTCGTAATTTAATTTACTACTTTAATTATTAATTAATCAGAATCAAACCCAAATATCCCACATTATGGTCCTTATCGAACCGGATAGGCATTAAATTTATAATTAAAATATTAACCATTAATAACTAATCCTTGTGTGATAGAAGCTAGACTAACTATTTAATTAATTGTGTCAACTAACAGTGTAACACATCAGTTAGCCTAGATCACACTAACATAGCTACCTTATACATAGCTTTAGTGGGTCATAACCAATTACCCACAACATTTAGACCTACACTTCATACTGAAGTAGAATCCTTAGGTCACCAAGAGCAACAGCTCATAACCTTATATTAATCACTAACACCAATTAAGTGTTAACCATTTAGGCTATACCAATGTTTCAATATATGGCTGTCAGCAGACTGTCCATTATAGCCTGAATCCATGTTATAATTACTGATTCACTCAAGTCAGTGGATCATTAACATTTAGGGATCCAGTATACTAATATAAATTACTGATCTCATACTAGTTAATCATTACTAACCCTGATAACATTTTATTCCACAATTAGGAGTACATTAGGAGTTAGATAATATTTACGGCAGTAGAATACTTGCCAAACACAATTAATTCTTTGTGTTCATTTAATTTCTATACACATAATTACACAAGTGTATATTATATAAAATACAAAAAACCCAAAAACACAGCACAATTATTTGCACATTACTGCACCATATAATCTTTGCCAACCTTATTAGGTAGCAATTTAGGCTGTGATTGTGTTGAATTTGGCACAAGCACAGACTAAATATAGTTGTAGTTTCTCAAGTAGAAATTCTCACGACTAGGCTTGAGCTAGTTAGTGACACATATATTATTCTTTTGTGCTGACCCTATCAAGGGTGGGATTAACCATTTATTGTGTAATTATTTTATTGCATATTTCTATGTATGTCTTTGAGTGTTACTGTAAGTCACTACCCATCCGAGGCTGATTTAGAAGAGCTAAGCTGAGGAACACCTGTAGTGAGACCAAGGTACCACTCAAATCTTAGTTGCTTATTATTAGGTAGGTAGCTAACCTCTAAATGAGGTAAATTACAACCAGCCTCAAGAAATATTAGGCTGTCAATACTTATACCTGCTCTACATCAAGGAGCAGACTATAGCTATACCACTAGCTACATAAGCCCTATCAGGCTCAATTTACCGCAAGAATGAATCCTTTAGAAAGGAATGCAAGATTCTTGACAGCTCTTCAACTCCTTTAGGAAAACTGCTTATGAAATGTCATTTCTGTGTCGAAACTGACCCAGGTGACGTCTACGACTAGCAAGTTACATAAGGACGCCACAAAAATATGACTATATCAAGACTGTAATCGAGTCCCACAGGAATTTACTCCAAGCCGGTCATACTGTCTCAGACCACTTAAGTCTAACAGAATCTGATCTCGATAACTATGAACATGTTCTCAAACCAGTTTAGACCGATATAAGGAGGTGCTTGCGAGCAAGATATTCCCGAGTGGGTGGATCAGATCATTAATAGACCTGTATCCAAGTTAACACTCAGCTCAGATGAAATACTTGAGCTAAATCAAGACGAGGAGAATCCTCTAATCAATGCTGATCACTATACAGGATCAACAACTGAAGATCAACCTTCATTTTCTAACCTCTCATCTAATACAGCTTCATGTGATGATTTGTTTACAGAGTCTGATCAAATTTCAGACCACTCTTCTCAATGTTCCCTGGATTCTATAAGTTCAATACATAATGCTACTGAATTAACTAGCTTATCACCAGAACCCAGAGAAACAAGTGAAGCTGCAGATGAAACAAGTGAAGCTGCAATGATCAGTGAATCTGAACCAGAAAATGATAAAGCTAATGCTGCAGCAGCCGAAGCTGTAATCAAAGCTGAGGCTAACAAGAAGCCTTAAGCAACACAAGTAATGGTCACAATTGCTCACAACAGCCTTCTAAAGTAAGTGTGCAATGAGAAGACTATTATAAACCTTGTACACCAATTATTAAATTTATCTTCACCAGAGCAATCAGTTGACTCTTTACAAGCTTTAGTTTTCAGCTTGAGTCACTGATAAATTCTTTCAGTAAAGAGGTGGATCACCCAACTACTGAGTGGATGACTAAAATTATCATCCAAAGAAAATTGTCTGGTGACACACTTAATAAATTATATGTATGCCAGAATGGTAATACCCTGTCAATGCAGGATATATTTACAGGTTTGCGTAATATGAGCAATCATACAGCAGACCAAGCAATTAATGCTAAATCTGAATGCACCAAAACTGTACCTACATCAGTTTCCTTGCCTGAAACTCCTAAAGTGACACTGTCACTAGGTAACCAAGGTGCTAATACTCAATGTAACAACAATCAGTCAAATACTGATTCATCAGTGAGGCCTAAGAGTCCCACAGGTGCTCCTAAGAGACCTAATAGTCCAAAGAGCACTCCCAAGAGCCTGTTAATGGTTCCCCAGAGTACACCAAGTACTCACAAGAGAATAAATAACAAGCAAATGCAAGCAGCAAAACCATCACCACCTGCAAATACTGTTTTACCTAAACCGGTAACCCTAAACGATCTGTAGGATGGGGAATGTGCTTGTTTTGCAATCAAAAACATTCTCTGTACAAATGTACTAATTATCCTAATAGAGACACAAGAGTCAGACGACTCAAACAGTTACACAAATGTACTAGGTGTCTCAAACCACATAATGTTAACAGCTGTGACACCCCACTGAACACCTGCAATAGGTGTAGAAGGGGCAAGCATCATGCTGCACTGTGCAAATTAGTTAGGACTAATTATGTCAATCCTAGAATAGGACGTAGAGAATCTACACCAGTACAGTGCTGCAAGGTGCGAGATGTGTACAGCGTAACTTCCCAAGCATCTCAAGTGGATGCTGCTTTGCCTACTGCCCAACTTCAAGTGAAGAACAGAGGAACCAAGATCACCATACGTGGACTATTTGATCAAGGTTCCCAGAGAACTTTCATTACTCAAAGGGCAGCAGAGGCACTTAATTTACAACCAATAGGACAGGTAAAATTAAACTTGTCAGGGTCCATGATAAATCGAGGAACCCATGAATACACAGTAGTTCAACCGCTTGTACGACTAGGTAGTCAAGCCAAGGCTGTCCAAGCCATTGTTGTAGATCAAATACCTTTAGACTTAAATATTAAGGGTCTGGGGTACACAGCCCACTTCCTGCAGGAACGTGAAATTAATTGGCTGACAACAAATTAATGTCTGACCGCCTTAATAATGTAGATGTACTAGTAGGAGCCGACTACTATTACCAGTTCATAACTGGACATGTTAAACGATTGGGAATGAATATGCTCCAATCTGCAGGAGGCTACTTACTTACTGGTAAAGTTCTGAATGTGAACAAGCCTAACCTGCCAATAATAAATTAGTCAGCAAAATCAATTCTCCAGCAGCAAGCTAAAAGGAGAAACACAGCTGAGTAATAAACTCAGATTGAATGTAGTGCAATTGATACTCGCTGAGATGTTTCATAGCTCTCAGTGAAAACCAATGGTCCGTACTCAAACAAGTACAAGTCACAGCGACCAAACTATTGAATTCACTGCAGAGCTAGAATTATTCTCGACAAGTAGTAATTGACCACACTCAGTCTTCCTAGTTAAATTGTAATGTTAGGCTAGAGAAACTAGTACTCCCTAGGAATTAATCATGTTAGGCTAGAGAATCTAGCACTCAATGCCACTGGCATTTCCTGAATTTAATTATAAATTCACTAGGACCACTGGTCCACTATACTTGCGCTTAAAGGTTTGCCAAGAAAACCTTCTTAATACCATGTTTTCTGCACTAAGAGTTAGTGATAAATACTTGCATTAATTGTTTGAGTTGTTTTTCTTTCGTTTCTGCTTATTTAGTGTAGGAGCGCAACACGAACAAACTTGCACACTTACTAATAGGTAAGTGAATTTTCAGAGAACTAATATGTTTAATGCATTACCGTTAAACATTAGCATTGTTAATTAACATGCTTCATGAGCTTAACATAGCTCACCTTAGAATTAACGTAATAATATGAGTGCTCGTTCACCATGCGCACGAGCTTAATATTGCTCGCCATGATAACTGAATGACAAAGCTCCACCTCGTTAATTCGAGTTCACTGAACTCACCCTGTTAACTGTTAACGAGCTCCATGTAGCTCACCCTGTCAGCACTGCTGACGAGATCACTGTAGCTCACCCTGTCAACACTGTTGACGAGTTCACTGAACTCACCCTGTTAACTGTTAACGAGCTCAATGTAGCTCACCCTGTCACACTGCTGACGAGCTCATGTAGCTCACCCTGTCAACACTGTTGACGAGTTCACTGCAACTCACCCTGTTAGCACTAGCTAACGAGCTCACTGTAGCTCACCCTGTCAACACTGTTGACGAGTTCACTGAACTCACCCTGTTAGCACTGCTAACGAGCTCACTGTAGCTCACCCTGTCAGCACTGCTGACGAGCTCACTGTAGCTCACCCTGTCAACACTGTTGACGAGTTCATGTAACTCACCCTGTTAGCACTGCTAACGAGCTCACTGTAGCTCACCCTGTCAGCACTGCTGACGAGCTCACTGCAGCTCACCCTGTCAACACTGTTGACGAGTTCACTGTAACTCACCCTGTCAGCACTGCTGACGAGCTCATGTAGCTCACCCTGTCAACACTGTTGACGAGTTCACTGCAACTCACCCTGTTAGCACTAGCTAACGAGCTCACTGTAGCTCACCCTGTCAACACTGTTGACGAGTTCACTGTAACTCACCCTGTCAGCACTGCTGACGAGCTCACTGTAGCTCACCATGTTCACGAGTTTAATATAACTCGACCTGTTAATGAGCTCAATACTGCTCACATGTTAATTCGAGTACATTTTGCTCACAATTAGCTTAGTCCCTTACTTAGGTAGGTTAGAAATTCAAACCATTTATTTAGGTAGGCTTAGGGACTTTAGTAGTGTCAACTGAGTACTAGCCTAATCTGTACTCACCATTAATTACAGTTGACTATACTTATAGAGACTGATTTAATAAACTCAATTCATGTAAAGGTGATTTCGTACAAGTTTACAGTGTCAAGCCTATGAGCTGCCATTTAATTAGCTCATAAGTCAGAATGACTAGGCTACTAATCTCACTGTCGACTCAGAATTTTCCTTGATTTTAATGAATAAACTTTTCAGTTCTCTACTTTCTATTATTTTAGCTAGTTAGCAAATTATTTGTACCATCAGTCAGCATGACTACTGCACGGCAGTGCACATTAATTCAACTTCCTCATTTGAATTTGAGGTGATCGTGATGCTGCGTGATGTTATTGTCTAGTAACTCAATAGTTACAAGTCACAGCGACCCTAGACAGTGACCTCATTGTAGTGTCATAGTCTCCTTGATCTTAAATGACTAATAACACTTTACTGTATAATCATACAATAGTGTTATCAGTTCTTAGGAACTTATTCTGAGTTTACCTACGATTCAGCAGCTACGTAATACACCATTACATGTCACTGCGACCCTAGTTGTTGAGTTTATTGTGAGCTTTAGAGCGTTCCTGATTACCGATAACTTAATCATTTAATGTTTCAATATTTCATGCATGTTTCCACTAAGGGAAACTGCAAGCCTATTACAACTCTGAACAAGAGTAATTTCCTTCACTTCCCACTGAGACAACCGTGATGAAACTACGATGTGATATCACGTAACGAAACATTACACGTCACTATGACCCAGGATATCGCATCACCGTAGATTCTGTTAGTTTAAATTGGAGAGTTGAATTCTATAAATATTGTGTAGGCTACAAACAACATGTTTCAGTTGACATGTAAATAGCAAGACTCAATTCTTGTAAGTCCTTGATAAATCCGGGACGTTCGTTATGTGTGTACTAACATACTAACCTACTAACATACTAATGTATTAATCTTAATTTTACTTCGGGATAGGTCAGTACAACACAGTACACTGCGACCCTGGGAATCCCCCCCCGGAGTTATGTTGGATATTTCCAACATCGAATACAGCATTGTTGTATTCTCATTACTTATTACTAATCATATTAATATTGTAGTAAGTAAAATTAACAACTCGTAGAATTCTCCTGTACTAATAATTCATCTGTGCATTAGGCTAGAATTCTCACGTCATCTAACGCAGTATTGCGTCAGATTTCTTTACAGTAAAACACATTATATACAATTTGTGTGAGAATTAAATACGATTCTCCATAATTAAGCATTCTGTATGACAACTGATTGCAGACGAATTGTTTCTAACTAAAAGCCGAATAGAGCGTTAGAATTATACCGTCTACCTCGCGATAGTGTTAACGTCATCAATGAATGCTATGGGGAGACATTAATTCCTCTCCCTTGTATCTTTACTATTCTTAAATAGTTAAATAATAATATTTCGTTCCTCTAAATAATAAACCCGTCCAGTCTTTAGAGTTTCAAGCGCGAATGCGAGAAATATTAATGTTCATGCCAATAATTTGTGTAATGAACGTCGACTCGGCGGGGGAGGGACGCGACGCCATGCTCACTCGGTGAGGGAGTCGGGAAGCGGACACGGGGCCAGAAGGAGGCAAACCACGCTTACCGTACTCACAAAAGACGCCATTGTCCAGCAAATAGGACACGTGTGTCTATCTACAGATGAAAGCCGCCACTGTGAGGCGTGAACGACCTTGCAGATAATATCTTCAACTAGTGCTGGTGTTAAATAAGGGACCCCTAGACTTGGTTCCTGACGACACGTGATCAGCCAACTTGAAACGCATCAATCCAGGATAGGTTCACCGGAGCCTGGGATGCGAAATTACGGCAATCTTAATACTTACACAGTGCCCACAGCTAAGTACCTTTTATTTGATGCATCATTTACAGGTTTAATAATAGCGGGGTGATTGCGCGTCACGCGGCACGACAACACCTAATAACAGGTGATTAGAAATTTCTCTGTAGATATCAATAATCTTGAATAGTATTGAGTAGTTAAATCAATTGCTACTGGTAGTTATTTATTTTGCAGCTCGAGAGACGAATTCCTCATGCTGTCTTCTCCATGTTAACCGTGTCAGACGTCGGTGTACCAGACTTGGAGATTAAGAGGACTGCCAGGGTTATCTAAAGGAATCTATTACCAGCTAAGGCTTATTTCTTTTACTCATAACATTGCAATTTGATACATTCAGAATGTTTTCAACATAATGTGTGATTTACTGTAATTCATTATTATGCTCATATTCATGTTCTTCTTTGTATGAATAATATTATATTCAACATTAATTATAGGATTAGATTATTATTAATAGAATTAGTGAACGAACCACACTGATTCCTGGACGTACTGACCTCCAGTAATAACCCCCAATGTAGGTGTTTGAGGTTTGGTTTTAATAATACAGCCCATTAATTATTCTTATGATCATACTTTCTAGTCATATCCATAGTCACTGGTTTTCTCTAGAATTTTATCTAATGATCTGAAATTCTCAGTTTCCCTCTTTACTTTAAAAGCGGGTGGTCCTTCGTAATTTAATTTACTACTTTAATTATTAATTAATCAGAATCAAACCCAAATATCCCACAGCATATGTGGGTAAAAAAAGTCGTAATATCAAACGGCGAATGCATGCAGAGAGCCAGAATTTGGCTCAAAATATGGCTCAGGCCTCGAAATTGGAATATTTGGGATATTTTGAAAACTGCAGGGAGGTTTGGGACAATGTGACCAACGCCGCTTCAGTACTTTTGAATATGTTGGGTATAAAAAAGTCGTAATTTCAAACTGCGAATACGTGCAGAGAGCCAGAATTTGGCTAAAAAATATGGCTCAGGCCTCGAAATTGGGATGTTTGGATTTTTGAAAACTGCTGGGGAGTTTGTGCAAAATGTGACTCACTGCCGCTTTCAGTACTTGGCATATGTGGGTAAAAAAAGTCGTAATATCTAACTGCGAATGCGTGCAGAGAGCCAGAATTTGGCTCAAAAATATGGCTCAGGCCTCGAAATTGGGATGTTTGGGATATTTTGAGAACTGCAGGGAGGTTTGGGACAAATTTGAGCAAACGCCGCTTTCAGTACTTGGCATATGTTGGGTATAAAAAGTCGTAATTTCAAACTGCGAATACGTGCAGAGAGGCAGAATTGGCTCCAAAATATGGCTCAAGCCTCGAAATTGGGATATTTTGGATATTTCGAAAACTGCAGGGAGTTTGTGCAAAATGTGACTCTCTGCCGCTTTCAGTACTTGGCTATGTTGGGTAAAAAAAGTTGTAATATCAAACTGCGAATACGTGCAGAGAGCCAGAATTTGCCTCCAAAATTATGGCTCAGGCCTCGAAATTGGATGTTTGGGATATTTTGAAAACTGTAGGGAGGTTTGCGACATAATGACCAAACGCTGCTTTCAGTACTTCGAATATGTTGGTATAAAAAGTCGTATTTGAAACTGAAAATAGGTGCAGAGAGTCAGAATTCGGCTCAAAAATCACGCTCAGGAGTCAAATTTCCGACATTTCAGACATTTTAAAAACTGCAGGTGGGTTTGGGCAAAATATGACACATCGCCCTTTACAGTAATTGGCATATTTTCGGTATGAAACGTCGTAATTTGAAACTGAAAATAGGTGCAGAGAGTCAGAATTCGGCTCAAAAATCACGCTCAGGAGTCAAATTTCCGACATTTCAGACATTTTAAAAACTGCAGGTGGGTTTGGGCAAAATATGACCCATCGCCGTTTTCAGTAATTGGCATATTTTAGGTATGAAACGTCGTAATTTGAAACTGAAAATAGGTGCAGAGAGTCAGAATTCGGCTCAAAAATCACGCTCAGGAGTCAAATTTCCGACATTTCAGACATTTTGAAAACTGCAGGGGGATTTGGGCAAAATATGACCCATCGCTGTTTTCAGTAATTGACATATTATCGGTGTAAAAAGTCGTAATTTGAAACTGAAAATAGGTCAGAGAGTCAGAATTCGGCTCATAAATCACGCTCAGGAGTCAAATTTCCGACATTTCAGACATTTTGAAAACTGCAGGGGGGTTTGGGCAAAATATGACCCATCGCCGTTTACAGTAATTGGCATATTTTCGGTATGAAACGTCGTAATTTGAAACTGAAAATAGGTGCAGAGAGTCAGAATTCGGCTCAAAAATCACGCTCAGGAGTCAAATTTCCGACATTTCAGACATTTTAAAAACTGCAGGTGGGTTTGGGCAAAATATGACCCATCGCCGTTTTCAGTAATTGGCATATTTTAGGTATGAAACGTCGTAATTTGAAACTGAAAATAGGTGCAGAGAGTCAGAATTCGGCTCAAAAATCACGCTCAGGAGTCAAATTTCCGACATTTCAGACATTTTGAAAACTGCAGGGGGATTTGGGCAAAATATGACCCATCGCTGTTTTCAGTAATTGACATATTATCGGTATAAAAAGTCGTAATTTGAAACTGAAAATAGGTCAGAGAGTCAGAATTCGGCTCATAAATCACGCTCAGGAGTCAAATTTCCGACATTTCAGACATTTTGAAAACTGCAGGCGGGTTTGGGCAAAATATGACCCATCGCCGTTTACAGTAATTGGCATATTTTCAGTATGAAACGTCGTAATTTGAAACTGAAAATAGGTGGAGAGTGTCAGAATTCGGCTCAAAAATCACGCACAGGAGTCAAATTTCCGACATTAAAGACATTTTGAAAACTGCAGGGGGGTTTGGGCAAAATATGACCCATCGCCGTTTACAGTAATTGGCATATTTTCGGTATGAAACGTCGTAATTTGAAACTGAAAATAGGTGCAGAGAGTCAGAATTCGGCTCAAAAATCACGCTCAGGAGTCAAATTTCCGACATTTCAGACATTTTGAAAACTGCAGGGGGGTTTGGGCAAAATAAGACCCATCGCCGTTTTCAGTAATTGCCATATTTTCGTTATAAAAATTCGTAATTTGAAATTGAAAATAGATGCAGAGAGTCAGAATTCGGATAAAAAATCACGCTCAGGAGTTAAATTTCCGACATTTCAGACATTTTGAAAACTGAAGGGGGGGTTTGGGCAAAATATGACACATCGCCCTTTACAGTAATTGGCATATTTTCGGTATGAAACGTCGTAATTTGAAACTGAAAATAGGTGCAGAGAGTCAGAATTCGGCTCAAAAATCACGCTCAGGAGTCAAATTTCCGACATTTCAGACATTTTAAAAACTGCAGGTGGGTTTGGGCAAAATATGACCCATCGCCGTTTTCAGTAATTGGCATATTTTAGGTATAAAACGTCGTAATTTGAAACTGAAAATAGGTGCAGAGAGTCAGAATTCGGCTCAAAAATCACGCTCAGGAGTCAAATTTCCGACATTTCAGACATTTTGAAAACTGCAGGGGGATTTGGGCAAAATATGACCCATCGCCGTTTTCAGTAATTGGCATATTTTAGGTATAAAACGTCGTAATTTGAAACTGAAAATAGGTGCAGAGAGTCAGAATTCGGCTCAAAAATCACGCTCAGGAGTCAAATTTCCGACATTTCAGACATTTTGAAAACTGCAGGGGGATTTGGGCAAAATATGACCCATCGCTGTTTTCAGTAATTGACATATTATCGGTATAAAAAGTCGTAATTTGAAACTGAAAATAGGTCAGAGAGTCAGAATTCGGCTCATAAATCACGCTCAGGAGTCAAATTTCCGACATTTCAGACATTTTGAAAACTGCAGGCGGGTTTGGGCAAAATATGACCCATCGCTGTTTACAGTAATTGGCATATTTTCAGTATGAAACGTCGTAATTTGAAACTGAAAATAGGTGGAGAGTGTCAGAATTTGGCTCAAAAATCACGCACAGGAGTCAAATTTCCGACATTAAAGACATATTGAAAACTGCAGGGGGGTTTGGGCAAAATATGACCCATCGCCGTTTACAGTAATTGGCATATTTTCGGTATGAAACGTCGTAATTTGAAACTGAAAATAGGTGCAGAGAGTCAGAATTCGGCTCAAAAATCACGCTCAGGAGTCAAATTTCCGACATTTCAGACATTTTGAAAACTGCAGGGGGGTTTGGGCAAAATAAGACCCATCGCCGTTTTCAGTAATTGCCATATTTTCGTTATAAAAAGACGTAATTTGAAATTGAAAATAGATGCAGAGAGTCAGAATTCGGATAAAAAATCACGCTCAGGAGTCAAATATCCGACATTTCAGACATTTTGAAAACTGCAGGGGGTTTGGGCAAAATATCACCCATCGCCGTTTACAGTAATTGGCATATTTTCGGTATGAAACGTCGTAATTTGAAACTGAAAAGAGGTGGAGAGAGTCAGGATTCGGCTTAAAAATCACGCACAGGAGTCAAATTTCCGACATTTCAGACATTTTGAAAACTGCAGGGGGGTTTGGGCAAAATATGACCCATCGCCGTTTACAGTAATTGGCATATTTTCGGTATGAAACGTCGTAATTTGAAACTGAAAATAGGTGCAGAGAGTCAGAATTCGGCTCAAAAATCACGCTCAGGAGTCAAATTTCCGACATTTCAGACATTTTGAAAACTGCAGGGGGATTTGGGCAAAATATGACCCATCGCTGTTTTCAGTAATTGACATATTATCGGTATAAAAAGTCGTAATTTGAAACTGAAAATAGGTCAGAGAGTCAGAATTCGGCTCATAAATCACGCTCAGGAGTCAAATTTCCGACATTTCAGACATTTTGAAAACTGCAGGGGGGTTTGGGCAAAATATGACCCATCGCCGTTTACAGTAATTGGCATATTTTCGGTATGAAACGTCGTAATTTGAAATTGAAAATAGGTCAGAGAGTCAGAATTCGGCTCATAAATCACGCTGAGGAGTCAAATTTCCGACATTTCACATTTTGAAAACTGCAGGGGGGTTTGGGCAAAATATGACCCATCGCCGTTTACAGTAATTGGCATATTTTCAGTATGAAACGTCGTAATTTGAAACTGAAAATAGGTGCAGAGAGTCAGAATTCGGCTCAAAAATCACGCTCAGGAGTCAAATTTCCGACATTTCAGACATTTTAAAAACTGCAGGTGGGTTTGGGCAAAATATGACCCATCGCCGTTTTCAGTAATTGGCATATTTTAGGTATGAAACGTCGTAATTTGAAACTGAAAATAGGTGCAGAGAGTCAGAATTCGGCTCAAAAATCACGCTAAGGAGTCAAATTTCCGACATTTCACATATTTTGAAAACTGCAGGGGGATTTGGGCAAAATATGACCCATCGCTGTTTTCAGTAATTGACATATTATCGGTATAAAAAGTCGTAATTTGAAACTGAAAATAGGTCAGAGAGTCAGAATTCGGCTCATAAATCACGCTCAGGAGTCAAATTTCCGACATTTCAGACATTTTGAAAACTGCAGGGGGGTTTGGGCAAAATATGACCCATCGCCGTTTACAGTAATTGGCATATTTTCGGTATGAAACGTCGTAATTTGAAACTGAAAATAGGTGCAGAGAGTCAGAATTCGGCTCAAAAATCACGCTCAGGAGTCAAATTTCCGACATTTCAGACATTTTGAAAACTGCAGGGGGGGGGTTGGGCAAAATATGACACATCGCCCTTTACAGTAATTGGCATATTTTCGGTATGAAACGTCGTAATTTGAAACTGAAAATAGGTGCAGAGAGTCAGAATTCGGCTCAAAAATCACGCTCAGGAGTCAAATTTCCGACATTTCAGACATTTTAAAAACTGCAGGTGGGTTTGGGCAAAATATGACCCATCGCCGTTTTCAGTAATTGGCATATTTTAGGTATGAAACGTCGTAATTTGAAACTGAAAATAGGTGCAGAGAGTCAGAATTCGGCTCAAAAATCACGCTCAGGAGTCAAATTTCCGACATTTCAGACATTTTAAAAACTGCAGGTGGGTTTGGGCAAAATATGACCCATCGCCGTTTTCAGTAATTGGCATATTTTAGGTATGAAACGTCGTAATTTGAAACTGAAAATAGGTGCAGAGAGTCAGAATTCGGCTCAAAAATCACGCTCAGGAGTCAAATTTCCGACATTTCAGACATTTTGAAAACTGCAGGGGGATTTGGGCAAAATATGACCCATCGCTGTTTTCAGTAATTGACATATTATCGGTATAAAAAGTCGTAATTTGAAACTGAAAATAGGTCAGAGAGTCAGAATTCGGCTCATAAATCACGCTCAGGAGTCAAATTTCCGACATTTCAGACATTTTGAAAACTGCAGGGGGGTTTGGGCAAAATATGACCCATCGCCGTTTACAGTAATTGGCATATTTTCGGTATGAAACGTCGTAATTTGAAACTGAAAATAGGTGCAGAGAGTCAGAATTCGGCTCAAAAATCACGCTCGGGAGTCAAATTTCCGACATTTCAGACATTTTGAAAACTGCAGGTGGGTTTGGGCAAAATATGACCCATCACCGTTTTCAGTAATTGGCATATTTTAGGTATGAAACGTCGTAATTTGAAACTGAAAATAGGTGCAGAGAGTCAGAATTCGGCTCAAAAATCACGCTCAGGAGTCAAATTTCCGACATTTCAGACATTTTAAAAACTGCAGGTGGGTTTGGGCAAAATATGACCCATCGCCGTTTTCAGTAATTGGCATATTTTAGGTATGAAACGTCGTAATTTGAAACTGAAAATAGGTGCAGAGAGTCAGAATTCGGTTCAAAAATCACGCTCAGGAGTCAAATTTCCGACATTTCAGACATTTTGAAAACTGCAGGGGGATTTGGGCAAAATATGACCCATCGCTGTTTTCAGTAATTGACATATTATCGGTATAAAAAGTCGTTATTTGAAACTGAAAATAGGTGCAGTGAGTCAGAATTCGGCTCAAAAATCACGCTCAGGAGTCAAATTTCCGACATTTCAGACATTTTGAAAACTGCAGGGGGGGTTTGGGCAAAATATGACACATCGCCCTTTACAGTAATTGGCATATTTTCGGTATGAAACGTCGTAATTTGAAACTGAAAATAGGTGCAGAGAGTCAGAATTCGGCTCAAAATCACGCTCAGGAGTCAAATTTCCGACATTTCAGACATTTTAAAAACTGCAGGTGGGTTTGGGCAAAATATGACCCATCGCCGTTTTCAGTAATTGGCATATTTTAGGTATGAAACGTCGTAATTTGAAACTGAAAATAGGTGCAGAGAGTCAGAATTCGGCTCAAAAATCACGCTCAGGAGTCAAATTTCCGACATTTCAGACATTTTGAAAACTGCAGGGGGATTTGGGCAAAATATGACCCATCGTTGTTTTCAGTAATTGACATATTATCGGTATAAAAAGTCGTAATTTGAAACTGAAAATAGGTCAGAGAGTCAGAATTCGGCTCATAAATCACGCTCAGGAGTCAAATTTCCGACATTTCAGACATTTTGAAAACTGCAGGGGGGTTTGGGCAAAATATGACCCATCGCCGTTTACAGTAATTGGCATATTTTCGGTATGAAACGTCGTAATTTGAAACTGAAAATAGGTGCAGAGAGTCATAATTCGGCTCAAAAATCACGCTCGGGAGTCAAATTTCCGACATTTCAGACATTTTGAAAACTGCAGGGGGGGTTTGGGCAAAATATGACACATCGCCCTTTACAGTAATTGGCATATTTTCGGTATGAAACGTCGTAATTTGAAACTGAAAATAGGTGCAGAGAGTCAGAATTCGGCTCAAAAATCACGCTCAGGAGTCAAATTTCCGACATTTCAGACATTTTAAAAACTGCAGGTGGGTTTGGGTAAAATATGACCCATCGTTGTTTTCAGTAATTGGCATATTTTAGGTATGAAACGTCGTAATTTGAAACTGAAAATAGGTGCAGAGAGTCAGAATTCGGCTCAAAAATCACGCTCAGGAGTCAAATTTCCGACATTTCAGACATTTTAAAAACTGCAGGTGGGTTTGGGCAAAATATGACCCATCGCCGTTTTCAGTAATTGGCATATTTTAGGTATGAAACGTCGTAATTTGAAACTGAAAATAGGTGCAGAGAGTCAGAATTCGGCTCAAAAATCATGCTCAGGAGTCAAATTTCCGACATTTCAGACATTTTGAAAACTGCAGGGGGATTTGGGCAAAATATGACCCATCGCTGTTTTCAGTAATTGACATATTATCGGTATAAAAAGTCGTAATTTGAAACTGAAAATAGGTCAGAGAGTCAGAATTCGGCTCATAAATCACGCTCAGGAGTCAAATTTCCGACATTTCAGACATTTTGAAAACTGAAGGGGGGGTTTGGGCAAAATATGAGACATCGCCCTTTACAGTAATTGGCATATTTTCGGTATGAAACGTCGTAATTTGAAACTGAAAATAGGTGCAGAGAGTCAGAATTCGGCTCAAAAATCACGCTCAGGAGTCAAATTTCCGACATTTCAGACATTTTAAAAACTGCAGGTTTGTTTGGGCAAAATATGACCCATCGCCGTTTTCAGTAATTGGCATATTTTAGGTATGAAACGTCGTAATTTGAAACTGAAAATAGGTGCAGAGAGTCAGAATTCGGCTCAAAAATCACGCTCAGGAGTCAAATTTCCGACATTTCAGACATTTTGAAAACTGCAGGGGGATTTGGGCAAAATATGACCCATCGCTGTTTTCAGTAATTGACATATTATCGGTATAAAAAGTCGTAATTTGAAACTGAAAATAGGTCAGAGAGTCAGGATTCGGCTCATAAATCACGCTCAGGAGTCAAATTTCCGACATTTCAGACATTTTGAAAACTGCAGGCGGGTTTGGGCAAAATATGACCCATCGCTGTTTACAGTAATTGGCATATTTTCAGTATGAAACGTCGTAATTTGAAACTGAAAATAGGTGGAGAGTGTCAGAATTCGGCTCAAAAATCACGCACAGGAGTCAAATTTCCGACATTAAAGACATTTTGAAAACTGCAGGGGGGTTTGGGCAAAATATGACCCATCGCCGTTTACAGTAATTGGCATATTTTCGGTATGAAACGTCGTAATTTGAAACTGAAAATAGGTGCAGAGAGTCAGAATTCGGCTCAAAAATCACGCTCAGGAGTCAAATTTCCGACATTTCAGACATTTTGAAAACTGCAGGGGGGTTTGGGCAAAATAAGACCCATCGCCGTTTTCAGTAATTGCCATATTTTCGTTATAAAAAGTCGTAATTTGAAATTGAAAATAGATGCAGAGAGTCAGGATTCGGCTCATAAATCACGCTCAGGAGTCAAATTTCCGACATTTCAGACATTTTGAAAACTGCGGGGGGTTTGCGCAAAACATGACCCATCGACGTTTTCAGTAATTGGCATATTTTCGGTATAAAAAGTCGTAATTTGAAACTGAAAATAGGTGCAGAGAGTCAGAATTCGGCTCAAAAATCACGCTCAGGAGTCAAATTTCCGACATTTCAGACATTTTGAAAACTGCATGGGGGGTTGGGGCAAAATATGACATATCGCCGTTTGCAGTAATTGGCATATTTTCGGTATGAAACGTCGTAATTTGAAACTGAAAATAGGTGCAGAGTCAGAATTCGGCTCGAAAATCATGCTCAGGACTCAAATTTCCGACATTTCAGACATTTTAAAAACTGCAGGTGGGTTTGGGCAAAATATGACCCATCGCCGTTTTCAGTAATTGTCATATTTTCGGTATAAAAAGTCGTAATTTGAAACTGAAAATAGGTGCAGAGAGTCAGAATTCGGCTCAAAAATCAAGCTCAGGAGTCAAATTTCCGACATTTCAGACATTTTGAAAACTGCAGGGGGGTTTGGGCAAAATATGACCAATCGCCGTTTTCAGTAATTGCCATATTTTCGTTATAAAAAGTCGTAATTTGAAATTGAAAATAGGAGCAGAGAGTCAGAATTCGGATAAAAAATCACGCTCAGGAGTCAAATATCCGACATTTCAGACATTTTGAAAACTGCAGGGGGTTTGGGCAAAATATCACCCATCGCCGTTTACAGTAATTGGCATATTTTCGGTATGAAACGTCGTAATTTGAAACTGAAAATAGGTGGAGAGAGTCAGGATTCGGCTCAAAAATCACGCACAGGAGTCAAATTTCCGACATTTCAGACATTTTGAAAACTGCAGGGGGGTTTGGGCAAAATATGACCCATCACCGTTTTCAGTAATTGGCATATTTTAGGTATGAAACGTCGTAATTTGAAACTGAAAATAGGTGCAGAGAGTCAGAATTCGGCTCAAAAATCACGCTCAGGAGTCAAATTTCCGACATTTCAGACATTTTAAAAACTGCAGGTGGGTTTGGGCAAAATATGACCCATCGCCGTTTTCAGTAATTGTCATATTTTCGGTATAAAAAGTCGTAATTTGAAACTGAAAATAGGTGCAGAGAGTCAGAATTCGGCTCAAAAATCACGCTCAGGAGTCAAATTTCCGACATTTCAGACATTTTGAAAACTGCAGGGGGATTTGGGCAAAATATGACCCATCGCTGTTTTCAGTAATTGACATATTATCGGTATAAAAAGTCGTAATTTGAAACTGAAAATAGGTCAGAGAGTCAGAATTCGGCTCATAAATCACGCTCAGGAGTCAAATTTCCGACATTTCAGACATTTTGAAAACTGCAGCGGGGTTTGGGCAAAATATGACCCATCGCCGTTTACAATAATTGGCATATTTTCAGTATGAAACGTCGTAATTTGAAACTGAAAATAGGTGGAGAGTGTTAGAATTCGGCTCAAAAATCACGCACAGGAGTCAAATTTCCGACATTTCAGACATTTTGAAAACTGCAGGGGGGTTTGGGCAAAATATGACCCATCGCCGTTTACAGTAATTGGCATATTTTCGGTATGAAACGTCGTAATTTGAAACTGAAAATAGGTGCAGAGAGTCAGAATTCGGCTCAAAAATCACGCTCAGGAGTCAAATTTCCGACATTTCAGACATTTTGAAAACTGCAGGGGGGTTTGGGCAAAATATGACCCATCGCCGTTTTCAGTAATTGCCATATTTTCGTTATAAAAAGTCGTAATTTGAAATTGAAAATAGGTGCAGAGAGTCAGAATTCGGATAAAAAATCACGCTCAGTAGTCAAATATCCGACATTTTGGACATTTTGAAAACTGCAGGGGGGTTTGGGCAAAATATGACCCATCGCCGTTTACAGTAATTGGCATATTTTCGGTATGAAACGTCGTAATTTGAAACTGAAAATAGGTGGAGAGAGTCAGGATTCGGCTCAAAAATCACGCACAGGAGTCAAATTTCCGACATTTCAGACATTTTGAAAACTGCAGGGGGGGTTTGGGCAAAATATGACACATCGCCGTTTACAGTAATTGACATATTTTCGGTATGAAACGTCGTAATTTGAAACTGAAAATAGGTGCAAAGAGTCAGAAATCGGCTCAAAAATCACGCTCAGGAGTCAAATTTCCGACATTTCAGACATTTTAAAAACTGCAGGTGGGTTTGGGCAAAATATGACCCATCGCCGTTTTCAGTAATTGGCATATTTTAGGTATGAAACGTCGTAATTTGAAACTGAAAATAGGTGCAGAGAGTCAGAATTCGGCTCAAAAATGACGCTCAGGAGTCAAATTTCCGACATTTCAGACATTTTGAAAACTGCAGGGGGATTTGGGCAAAATATGACCCATCGCTATTTTCAGTAATTGACATATTATCGGTATAAAAAGTCGTAATTTGAAACTGAAAATAGGTGAGAGAGTCAGAATTCGGCTCAAAAATCACGCTCAGGAGTCAAATTTCCGACATTTCAGACATTTTGAAAGCTGCAGGGGGGTTTGGGCAAAATATGACCCATCGCCGTTTACAGTAATTGGCATATTTTCAGTATGAAACGTCGTAATTTGAAACTGAAAACAGGTGTAGAGAGCCAGGATTCAGCTCAAAAATCACGCTCTGGAATAAAATTTCCGACATTTCAGACATTTTGAAAACTGCAGGGGGGTTTGGGCAAAATATGACCCATCGCTGTTTACAGTAATTGGCATATTTTCGGTATGAAACGTCGCAATTTGAAACTGAAAATAGGTGCAGAGAGTCAGAATTCGGATAAAAAATTACGTTCAGGAGTCAAATTTCCGACATTTCAGACATTTTGAAAACTACAGGGGGGTTTGGCCAAAATATGACCCATCGCCGTTTTCAGTAATTGGCATATTTTTGGTATGAAAAGTCGTAATTTGAAACTGAAAATAGGTGCAGAGAGTCAGAATTCGGATAAAAAATCACGTTCAGGTCTGAAATATCCGACATTTCAGACAGTTTGAAAACTGCAAGGGGGGTTTGGGCAAAATATGACACATCGCCGTTTACAGTAATTGGCATATTTTCGGTATGAAACGTCGTAATTTGAAATTGAAAATAGGTGCAGAGAGTCAGAATTCGGCTCAAAAATCACGCTCAGGAGTTAAATTTCCGACATTTCAGACATTTTGAAAACTGCAGGGGGGTTTGGGCAAAACATGACCCATCGCCGTTTTCAGTAATTGGCATATTTTCGGTATTAAACCTCGTTATTTGAAACTGAAAATAGGTGCAGAGAGTCAGAATTCGGCTCAAAAATTACGCTCAGGAGTCAAATTTCCGACATTTCAGACATTTTAAAAACTGCAGGTGGGTTTGGGCAAAATATGACCCATCGCCGTTTTCAGTAATTGGCATATTTTAGGTATGAAACGTCGTAATTTGAAACTGAAAATAGGTGCAGAGAGTCAGAATTCGGCTCAAAAATCACACTCAGGAGTCAAATTTCCGACATTTCAGACATTTTGAAAACTGCAGGGGGATTTGGGCAAAATATGACCAATCGCCGTTTACAGTAATTGGCATATTTTCGGTATGAAACTTCGTAATTTGAAACTGAAAATAGGTGCAAAAAGTCAGAATTCGGCTCAAAAATCACGCTCAGGAGTCAAATTTCCGACACTTCAGACATTTTGAAAACTGCAGGGGGGGTTTGGGCAAAATATGACACATCGCTGTTTACAGTAATTGACATATTTTCGGTATGAAACGTCGTAATTTGAAACTGAAAATAGGTGCAAAGTGTCAGAAATCGGCTCAAAAATCACGCTCAGGAGTCAAATTTCCGACATTTCAGACATTTTAAAAACTGCAGGTGGGTTTGGGCAAAATATGACCCATCGCCGTTTTCAGTAATTGGCATATTTTAGGTATGAAACGTCGTAATTTGAAACTGAAAATAGGTGCAGAGAGTCAGAATTCGGCTAAAAAATCACGCTCAGGAGTCAAATTTCCGACATTTCAGACATTTTGAAAACTGCAGGGGGATTTGGGCAAAATATGACCCATCGCTATTTTCAGTAATTGACATATTATCGGTATAAAAAGTCGTAATTTGAAACTGAAAATAGGAGGTGAGAGAATCAGAATTCGGCTCAAAAATCACGCTCAGGAGTAAAATTTCCGACATTTCAGACATTTTGAAAGCTGCAGGGGTGTTTGGGCAAAATATGACCCATCGCCGTTTACAGTAATTGGCATATTTTCAGTATGAAACGTCGTAATTTGAAACTGAAAACAGGTGTAGAGCGCCAGGATTCAGCTCAAAAATCACGCTCTGGAATCAAATTTCCGACATTTCAGACATTTTGAAAACTGCAGGGGGGTTTGGGCAAAATATGACCCATCGCTGTTTACAGTAATTGGCATATTTTCGGTATGAAACGTCGCAATTTGAAACTGAAAATAGGTGCAGAGAGTCAGAATTCGGATAAAAAATTACGCTCAGGAGTCAAATTTCCGACATTTCAGACATTTTGAAAACTACAGGGGGGTTTGGCCAAAATATGACCCATCGCCGTTTTCAGTAATTGGCATATTTTTGGTATGAAAAGTCGTAATTTGAAACTGAAAATAGGTGCAGAGAGTCAGTATTCGGATAAAAAATCACGTTCAGGTCTGAAATATCCGACATTTCAGACAGTTTGAAAACTGCAAGGGGGGTTTGGGCAAAATATGACACATCGCCGTTTACAGTAATTGGCATATTTTCGGTATGAAACGTCGTAATTTGAAATTGAAAATAGGTGCAGAGAGTCAGAATTCGGCTCAAAAATCACGCTCAGGAGTTAAATTTCCGACATTTCAGACATTTTGAAAACTGCAGTGGGGTTTGGGCAAAACATGACCCATCGCCGTTTTCAGTAATTGGCATATTTTCGGTATTAAACGTCGTTATTTGAAACTTAAAGTAGGTGCAGAGATTCAGAATTCGGCTCGAAAATCACGCTCAGGAGTCAAATTTCCGACATTTCAGACATATTGAAAACTGCAGGGGGGGTTTGGGCAAAATATGACCAATCGCCGTTTATAGTAATTGGCATATTTTCGGTATGAAACGTCGTAATTTGAAACTGAAAATAGGTGCAGAGAGTCAGAATTCGGCTCAAAAATTACGCTCAGGAGTCAAATTTCCGACATTTCAGACATTTTAAAAACTGCAGGTGGGTTTGGGCAAAATATGACCCATCGCCGTTTTCAGTAATTGGCATATTTTAGGTATGAAACGTCGTAATTTGAAACTGAAAATAGGTGCAGAGAGTCAGAATTCGGCTCAAAAATCACACTCAGGAGTCAAATTTCCGACATTTCAGACATTTTGAAAACTGCAGGGGGATTTGGGCAAAATATGACCCATCGCTGTTTTCAGTAATTGACATATTATCGGTATAAAAAGTCGTAATTTGAAACTAAAAATAGGTCAGAGAGTCAGAATTCGGCTCAAAAATCACGCTCAGGAGTCAAATTTCCGACATTTCAGACATTTTGAAAACTGCAGGGGGGTTTGGGCAAAATATGACCCATCGCCGTTTACAGTAATTGGCAGATTTTCAGTATGAAACGTCGTAATTTGAAACTGAAAACAGGTGCAGAGAGTCAGGATTCAGCTCAAAAATCACGCTCAGGAGTCAAATTTCCGACATTTCAGACATTTTAAAAACTGCAGGTGGGTTTGGGCAAAATATGACCCATCGCCGTTTTCAGTAATTGGCATATTTTAGGTATGAAACGTCGTAATTTGAAACTGAAAATAGGTGCAGAGAGTCAGAATTCGGCTCAAAAATCACGCTCAGGAGTCAAATTTCCGACATTTCAGACATTTTGAAAACTGCAGGGGGATTTGGGCAAAATATGACCCATCGCTATTTTCAGTAATTGACATATTATCGGTATAAAAAGTCGTAATTTGAAACTGAAAATAGGTGAGAGAGTCAGAATTCGGCTCAAAAATCACGCTCAGGAGTAAAATTTCCGACATTTCAGACATTTTGAAAGCTGCAGGGGGGTTTGGGCAAAATATGACCCATCGCCGTTTACAGTAATTGGCATATTTTCAGTATGAAACGTCGTAATTTGAAACTGAAAACAGGTGTAGAGAGCCAGGATTCAGCTCAAAAATCACGCTCTGGAATCAAATTTCCGACATTTCAGACATTTTGAAAACTGCAGGGGGTTTGGGCAAAATATGACCCATCGCTGTTTACAGTAATTGGCATATTTTCGGTATGAAACGTCGCAATTTGAAACTGAAAATAGGTGCAGAGAGTCAGAATTCGGATAAAAAATTACGCTCAGGAGTCAAATTTCCGACATTTCAGACATTTTGAAAACTACAGGGGGGTTTGGCCAAAATATGACCCATCGCCGTTTTCAGTAATTGGCATATTTTTGGTATGAAAAGTCGTAATTTGAAACTGAAAATAGGTGCAGAGAGTCAGTATTCGGATAAAAAATCACGTTCAGGTCTGAAATATCCGACATTTCAGACAGTTTGAAAACTGCAAGGGGGGTTTGTGCAAAATATGACACATCGCCGTTTACAGTAATTGGCATATTTTCGGTATGAAACGTCGTAATTTGAAACTGAAAACAGGTGCAGAGGGTCAGGATTCAGCTCAAAAATCACGCTCAGGAGTCAAATTTCCGACATTTCAGACATTTTGAAAACTGCAGGGGGGTTTGGGCAAAACATGACCCATCGCCGTTTTCAGTAATTGGCATATTTTCGGTATTAAACGTCGTAATTTGAAACATAAAGTAGGTGCAGAGAGTCAGAATTCGGCTCGAAAATCACGCTCAGGAGTCAAATTTCCGACATTTCAGACATATTGAAAACTGCAGGGGGGGTTTGGGCAAAATATGACCAATCGCCGTTTACAGTAATTGGCATATTTTCGGTATGAAACTTCGTAATTTGAAACTGAAAATAGGTGCAAAAAGTCAGAATTCGGCTCAAAAATCACGCTCAGGAGTCAAATTTCCGACATTTCAGACATTTTAAAAACTGCAGGGGGGTTTGGGCAAAATATGACTATCACCGTTTTCAGTAATTGGCATATTTTAGGTGTGAAACGTCGTAATTTGAAACTGAAAAAAGGTGCAGAGAGTCAGAATTCGGCTCAAAAATCACGCTCAGGAGCCAAATTTCCGACATTTCAGACATTTTGAAAACTGCAGGGGGGTTTGGGCAAAATATGACCCATCGCCGTTTACAGTAATTGGCATATTTTCGGTATGAAACGTCGTAATTTGAAACTGAAAATAGGTGCAGAGAGTCAGAATTCGGCTCAAAAATCACGCTCAGGAGTCATATTTCCGACATTTCAGACATTTTGAAAACTGCAGGGGGGTTTGGGCAAAATATGACCCATCGCCGTTTTCAGTAATTGGCATATTTTCTGTATAAAAAGTCGCAATTTGAAACTGAAATTAGGTGCAGAGAGTCAGAATTCGGAAAAAAAATCACGCTCAGGAGTCAAATTTCCGACATTTCAGACATTTTGAAAACTGCAGGGGGGTTTGGGCAAAATATGACCAATCGCCGTTTACAGTAATTTTCATATTTTCGGTATGAAATGTCGTAATTTGAAACTGAAAATAGGTGCAGAAAGTCAGAATTCGGCTCGAAAATCACGCTCAGGAGTCAAATTTCCGACATTTTAGACATTTTAAAAACTGCAGGGGGGTTTGGGCAAAATATGACTATCGCCGTTTTCAGTAATTGGCATATTTTAGGTATGAAACGTCGTAATTTGAAACTGAAAATAGGTGCAGAGAGTCAGAATTCGGCTCAAAAATCACGCTCAGGAGTCAAATTTCCGACATTTCAGACATTTTGAAAACTGCAGGGGGGTTTGGGCAAAATATGACCTATCGCCGTTTCCAGTAATTGGCATATTTTCGGTATGAAACGTCGTAATTTGAAACTGAAAATAGGTGCATAGAGTCAGGATTTAGATCAAAAATCACGCTCAGGAGTCACATTCCCGACATTTCAGACATTTTGAAAACTGCAGGGGGTTTTGGGCAAAATATGACCCATCGCCGTTTTCAGTAATTGGCACATTTACGGTATAAAAAGTCGTAATTTGAAACTGAAAATAGGTGCAGAGAGTCAGTATTCGGATAAAAAATCACGCTCATGAGTCAAATTTCGGACATTTCAGACATTTTGAAAACTGCAGGGGGGTTTGGGCAAAATATGACCCATCGCAGTTTACAGTAATTGGCATATTTTCGGTATGAAACGTCGTAATTTGAAACTGAAGACAGGTGCAGAGAGTCAGAATTCGGATAAAAAATCACGCTCAGGAGTCAAATTTCCGGCATTTCAGACATTTTGAAAACTGCAGGGGGGTTTGGCCAAAATATGACCCATCGCCGTTTTCAGTAATTGGCCTATATTTTGGTATGAAAAGTCATAATTTGAAACTAAAAATAGGTGCAGAGAGTCAGAATTCGGATTAAAAATCACGCTCAGGAGTCAAATTTCCGACATTTCAGTCATTTTAAAAACTGCAGGGGGGTTTGGGCAAAGTATGACCCATCGCCGTTTTCAGTAATTGGCATATTTTTGGTATAAAAAGTCGTAATTAGAAATTGAAAATAGGTGCAGAGAGTCAGAAATCGGCTCAAAAATCACGCTCAGGATTCAAATTTCCGACATTTCAGACATTTTAAAAACTGCAGGGGAGTTTGTGCAAAATATGACCCATCACCGTTTTCAGTAATTGCCTTATTTTAGGTATGAAACGTCGTAATTTGAAACTGAAAATAGGTGCAGAGAGTCAGAATTCGGCTCAAAAATCACGCTCAGGAGTCAAATTTCCGACATTTCAGACATTTTGAAAACTGCAGGGGGGTTTGGGCAAAACAAGACCCATCGCCGTTTTCAGTAATTGGCATATTTTCGGTATTAAACGTCGTAATTTGAAACTTAAAGTAGGTGCAGAGAGTCAGAATTCGGATAAAAAATCACGCTCAGGAGTCAAATTTCGGACATTTCAGACATTTTGAAAACTGCAGGGGGGTTTGGGCAAAATATGACCCATCGCCGTTTTCAGTAATTGGCATATTATCGGTATAAAAAGTCGTAATTTGAAACTGAAAATTGGTGCAGAGAGTCAGAATTTGGCTCAAAAATCACGCTCAGGAGTCAAATTTCCGACATTTCAGACATTTTCAATACTGCAGGAGGGTTTGGGCAAAATATGACCCATCGCCGTTTACAGTAATTGGCATATTTTTTGTATGAAACGTCATAATTTGAAACTGAAAATTGGTGCAGAGAGTCAAAATTCGGCTCAAAAATCACGCTCAGGAGTCATATTTCCAACATTTCAGACATTTTGAAAACTGCAGGGGGGTTTGTGCAAAATTTCACCCATCACCGTTTTCAGTAATTGACATATTTTCGGTATAAAAAGTCGTAATTTGAAACTGAAATTAGGTGCAGAGAGTCAGAATTCGGATAAAAAATCACGCTCAGGAGTCAAATTTCCGACATTTTAGACATTTTAAAAACTGCAGGGGGGTTTGGGCAAAATATGACATATCGCCGTTTTCAGTAATTGGCATATTTTCGGTATGAAACTTCGTAATTTGAAACTGAAAATAGGTGCAGAGAGTCAGAATTCGGCTCAAAAATCACGCTCAGGAGTCAAATTTCCAACATTTCAGACATTTTAAATATGCAGGGGGGGTTTTGGCATAATATGACCCATCGCCGTTTTCAGTAATTGGCATATTTTAGGTATGAAACGTCGTAATTTGAAACTGAAAATAGGTGCAGAGAGTCAGAATTCGGATAAAAAATCACGCTCAGGAGTCAAATTTCCGACATTTCAGACATTTTGAAAACTGCAGGGGGGTTTGGGCAAAATATGGCCCATCGCCGTTTACAGTAATTGGCATATTTTCAGTATGAAACGTCGTAATTTGAAACTGAAAATAGGTTCAGAGAGTCAGGATTTAGATCAAAAATCACGCTCAGGAGTCAAATTTCCGACATTTCCAACATTTTAAAAACTGCAGGGGGGTTTGGGCAAAATATGACCCATCGCCGTTTTCAGTAATTGGCATATTTTCGGTATAAAAAGTCGTAATTTGAAACTGAAAATAGGTGCAGAGAGTCAGAATTCGGATAAAAAATCACGCTCAGGAGTCAAATTTCGGACATTTCAGACATTTTTAAAACTGCAGGGGGGTTTGGCCAAAACATGACCCATCGCCGTTTACAGTAATTGGCATATTTTCGGTATGAAACGTCGTAATTTGAAACTGAGGATAGGTGCAGAGAGTCAGAATTCGGGTAAAAAATCACGCTCAGGAGTGTAAATTTCCGACATTTCAGACATTTTGAAAACTGCAGGGGGGTTTGGGCAAAATATGACCCATCGATGTTTACAGTAATTGGCATATTTTCGGTATAAAAAGTCGTAATTTGAAACTGAAAATAGGTGCAGAGAGTCAGAATTCGGATAAAAAGTCACGCTCAGGAGTCAAATTTCGGACATTTCAGACATTTTGAAAACTGCAGGGGGGTTTGGGCAAAATATGACCCATCGCAGTTTACAGTAATTGGCATATTTTCGGTAAGAAACGTCGTAATTTGAAACTGAAGATAGGTGCAGAGAGTCAGAATTCGGATAAGAAATCACGCTCAGGAGTCAAATTTCCGGCATTTCAGACATTTTAAAAACTGCAGGGGGGTTTGGGCAAAGTATGACAAATCGCCGTTTTCAGTAATTGGCATATTTTTGGTATAAAAAGTCGTAATTTGAAATTGAAAATAGGTGCAGAGAGTCAGAATTCGGCTCAAAAATCACGCTCAGGAGTCAAATTTCCGACATTTCAGACATTTTAAAAACTGCAGGGGAGTTTGTGCAAAATATGACCCATCACCGTTTTCAGTAATTGCCTTATTTTAGGTATGAAACTTCGTAATTTGAAACTGAAAATAGGTGCAGAGAGTCAGAATTCGGCTCAAAAATCACGCTCAGGAGTCAAATTTCCGACATTTCAGACATTTTGAAAACTGCAAGGGGGTTTGGGCAAAATATAACCCATCGCCAATTTCAGTAATTGGCATATTTTAGGTATGAAACGTCGTAATTTGAAACTGAAAATAGGTGCAGAGTCAGAATTCGGCTCAAAAATCACGCTCAGGAGTCAAATTTCCGACATTTCAGACATTTTGAAAACTGCAGGGGGATTTGGGCAAAATATGACCCATCGCCGTTTTCAGTAATTGGCATATTATCTGTATAAAAAGTCGTAATTTGAAACTGAAAATAGGTGCAGAGAGTCAGAATTTGGCTCAAAAATCACGCTCAGGAGTCAAATTTCCGACATTTCAGACATTTTCAATACTGCAGGGGGGTTTGGGCAAAATATGACCCATCGCCGTTTAGAGTAATTGGCATATTTTGGGTATGAAACGTCATAATTTGAAACTGAAAAGAGGTGCAGAGAGTCAGAATTCGGCTCAAAAATCACGCTCAGGAGTCATATTTCCAACATTTCAGACATTTTGAAAACTGCAGGGGGGTTTGGGCAAAATTTGACCCATCACCGTTTTCAGTAATTGGCATATTTTCGGTATAAAAAGTCGTAATTTGAAACTGAAATTAGGTGCAGAGAATTCACATTTGCAAATGTGAAAATGCAAATCGTCAGAATTCGGATAAAAAATCAGGCTCAGGAGTCAAATTTCCGACATTTTAGACATTTTAAAAACTGCAGGGGGGTTTGGGCAAAATATGACACATCGCCGTTTTCAGTAATTGGCATAATTTCGGTATGAAACTTCGTAATTTGAAACTGAAAATAGGTGCAGAGAGTCAGAATTCGGCTCAAAAATCACGCTCAGGAGTCAAATTTCCAACATTTCAGACATTTTAAAAATGCAGGGGGGGTTTTGGCATAATATGACTCATCGCCGTTTTTAGTAATTGGCATATTTTAGGTATGAAACGTCGTAATTTGAAACTGAAAATAGGTGCAGAGAGTCAGAATTCGGATAAAAAATCACGCTCAGGAGTCAAATTTCCGACATTTCAGACATTTTGAAAACTGCAGGGGGGTTTGGGCAAAATATGACCCATCGCCGTTTACAGTAATTGGGATATTTTCGGTAAGAAACGTCGTAATTTGAAACTGAAAATAGGTGTAGAGAGTCAGGATTTAGATAAAAAATCACGCTCAGGAATCAAATTTCCGACATTTCAGACATTTTGAAAACTGCAGGGGGGTTTGGGCAAAATATGACCCATCGCTGTTTTCAGTAATTGGCATATTTTCGGTATAAAAAGTCGTAATTTGAAACTGAAAATAGGTGCAGAGAGTCAGAATTCGGATAAAAAATCACGCTCAGGAGTCAAATTTCCGACATTTCAGACATTTTGAAAACTGCAGGGGGGTTTGGGCAAAATATGACCCATCGCCGTTTTCAGTAATTGGCATATTTTCGGTATAAAAAGTCGTAATTTGAAACTGAAAATAGGTGCAGAGCGTCAGAATTCGGATAAAAAATCACGCTCAGGAGTCAAATTTCGGACATTTCAGACATTTTGAAAACTGCAAGGGGTTTGGGCAAAATATGACCCATCGCCGTTTACAGTAATTGGCATATTTTCGGTATGAAACGTCGTAATTTGAAACTGAAGATAGGTGCAGAGAGTCAGAATTCGGATAAAAAATCACGCTCAGGAGTCAAATTTCCGGCATTTCAGACATTTTGAAAACTGCAGGGGGGTTTGGCCAAAATATGACCCATCGCCGTTTTCAGTAATTGGCATATTTTTTGGTATGAAAAGTCATAATTTGAAACTGAAAATAGGTGCAGAGAGTCAATTCGGATAAAAAATCACGCTCAGGAGTCAAATTTCCGACATTTCAGACATTTTAAAAACTGCTGGGGGGTTTGGGCAAAGTTTGACCCATCGCCGTTTTCAGTAATTGGCTTATTTTTGGTATAAAAAGTCGTAATTTGAAATTGAAAATAGGTGCAGAGTCAGAATTCGGCTGAAAAATCAAGGTCAGGAGTCAAATTTCCGACATTTCAGACATTTTCAATACTGCAGGGGGGTTTGGGCAAAATATGACCCAACGCCAATTTCAGTAATTGGCATATTTTAGGTATGAAACGTCGTAATTTGAAACTGAAAATAGGTGCAGAGTCAGAATTCGGCTCAAAAATCATGCTCAGGAGTCAAATTTCCGACATTTCAGACATTTTGAAAACTGCAGGGGGATTTGGGCAAAATATGACCCATCAATGTTTCAAGTAATTGGCATAATATCGGTATAAAAAGTCGTAATTTGAAACTGAAAATAGGTGCAGAGTCAGAATTCGGCTCAAAAATCATGCTCAGGAGTCAAATTTCCGACATTTCAGACATTTTCAATACTGCAGGGGGGGTTTGGGCAAAATATGACCCATCGCCGTTTACAGTAATTGGCATATTTTTGGTATGAAACGTCTTAATTTGAAACTGAAAATAGGTGCAGAGAGTCAGAATTCGGCTCGAAAATTACGCTCAGGAGTCATATTTCCAACATTTCAGACATTTTGAAAACTGCAGGGGGGTTTGGGCAAAATATGACCCATCACAGTTTTCAGTAATTGGCAAATTTTCGGTATAAAAAGTCGTAATTTGAAACTGAAATTAGGTGCAGAGAGTCAGAATTCGGATAAAAAATCATGCTCAGGAGTCAAATTTCCGACATTTTAGACATTTTAAAAACTGCAGGGGGGTTTGGGCAAAATATGACCCATCGCCGTTTTCAGTAATTGGCATATTTTCGGTATGAAACTTCGTAATTTAAAACTGAAAATAGGTGCAGAGAGTCAGAATTCGGCTCAAAAATCACGCTCAGGAGTCAAATTTCCAACATTTCAGACATTTTAAAAATGCAGGGGGGGTTTTGGCATAATATGACCCATCGCCGTTTTCAGTAATTGGCATATTTTAGGTATGAAACGTCGTAATTTGAAACTGAAAATAGGTGCAGAGAGTCAGAATTCGGCTCAAAAATCGCGCTCAGGAGTCAAATTTCCGACATTTCAGACATTTTGAAAACTGCAGGGGGGTTTGGGCAAAATATGACCCATCGCTGTTTTCAGTAATTGGCATATTTTCGGTATAAAAATTCGTAATTTGAAACTGAAAATAGGTGCAGAGAGTCAGAATTCGATAAAAAATCACGCTCAGGAGTCAAATTTCCGACATTTCAGACATTTTGAAAACTGCAAGGGGGTTTGGGCAAAATATGACCCTCGCCGTTTACATTAATTAGCATATTTTCGGTATGAAACTTCGTAATTTGAAACTGAAAATTGGTGCAGAGAGTCAGAATTCGGCTCAAAAATCACGCTCAGGAGTCAAATTTCCGACATTTCAGAGATTTTGAAAACTGCAGGGGGATTTGGGCAAAATATGACCCATCGCTGTTTTCAGTAATTGACATATTATCGGTATAAAAAGTCGTAATTTGAAACTGAAAATAGGTCAGAGAGTCAGAATTCGGCTCAAAAATCACGCTCAGGAGTCAAATTTCCGACATTTCAGACATTTTGAAAACTGCAGGGGGGTTTGGGCAAAATATGACCCATCGCCGTTTACATTAATTGGCAGATTTTCAGTATGAAACGTCGTAATTTGAAACTGAAAACAGGTGCAGAGAGTCAGGATTCAGCTCAAAAATCACGCTCAGGAATCAAATTTCCGACATTTCAGACATTTTGAAAACTGCAGGGGGGTTTGGCCAAAATATGACCCATCGCCGTTTTCAGTAATTGGCATACTTTTTGGTATGAAAAGTCGTAATTTGAAACTGAAAATAGGTGCAGAGAGTCAGAATTCGGATAAAAAAATCACGCTCAGGACTCAAATATCCGACGTTTCAGACAGTTTGAAAACTGCTGGGGGGTTTGGGCAAAATATGACCCATCGCCGTGTACAGTAATTGGCATATTTTCGGTATGAAACGTCGTAAATTGAAACTGAAAATAGGTGCAGAGAGTCAGAATTCGGCTCAAAAATCACGCTCAGGAGTCAAATTTCCGACATTTCAGACATTTTGAAAACTGCAGGGGGGTTTGGGCAAAACATGACCCATCGCCGTTTTCAGTAATTGGCATATTTTCGGTATTAAACGTCGTAATTTGAAACTTAATGTAGGTGCAGAGAGTCAGAATTCGGCTCGAAAATTACGCTCAGGAGTCAAATTTCCGACATTTCAGACATATTGAAAACTGCAGGGGGGGGTTTGGGCAAAATATGACCAATCGCCGTTTACAGTAATTGGCATATTTTCGGTATGAAACTTCGTAATTTGAAACTGAAAATAGGTACAAAAAGTCAGAATTCGGCTCAAAAAGCACGCTCAGGAGTCAAATTTCCGACATTTCAGACATTTTAAAAACTGCAGGGGGGTTTGGGCAAAATATGACTATCACCGTTTTCAGTAATTGGCATATTTTAGGTATGAAACGTCGTAATTTGAAACTGAAAAAAGGTGCAGAGAGTCAGAATTCGGCTCAAAAATCACGCTCAGGATCCAAATTTCCGACATTTCAGACATTTTGAAAACTGCAGGGGGGTTTGGGCAAAATATGACCCATCGCCGTTTACAGTAATTGGCATATTTTCGGTATGAAACGTCGTAACTTGAAACTAAAAATAGGTGCATAGAGTCAGGATTTAGATAAAAAATCACGATCAGGAGTCAAATTTCCGACATTTCAGACATTTTGAAAACTGCAGGGGGTTTTGGGCAAAATATGACCCATCGCCGTTTTCAGTAATTGGCACATTTTCGGTATAAAAAGTCGTAATTTGAAACTGAAAATAGGTGCAGAGAGTCAGAATTCGGATAAAAAATCACGCTCAGGAGTCAAATTTCGGACATTTCAGACATTTTGAAAACTGCAGGGGGGTTTGGGCAAAATATGACCCATCGCAGTTTATAGTAATTGGCATATTTTCGGTATGAAACGTCGTAATTTGAAACTGAAGATAGGTGCAGAGAGTCAGAATTCGGATAAAAAATCACGCTCAGGAGTCAAATTTCCGGCATTTCAGACATTTTGAAAACTGCAGGGGGGTTTGGGCAAAATATGACCCATCGCCGTTTTCAGTAATTGGCCTATATTTTGGTATGAAAAGTCATAATTTGAAACTAAAAATAGGTGCAGAGAGTCAGAATTCGGATAAAAAATCACGCTCAGGAGTCAAATTTCGGACATTTCAGACATTTTGAAAACTGCAGGGGGGTTTGGGCAAAACATGACCCATCGCCGTTTTCAGTAATTGGCATATTTTCGGTATTAAACGTCGTAATTTGAAACTTAATGTAGGTGCAGAGAGTCAGAATTCGGCTCGAAAATTACGCTCAGGAGTCAAATTTCCGACATTTCAGACATATTGAAAACTGCAGGGGGGGGGTTTGGGCAAAATATGACCAATCGCCGTTTACAGTAATTGGCATATTTTCGGTATGAAACTTCGTAATTTGAAACTGAAAATAGGTACAAAAAGTCAGAATTCGGCTCAAAAAGCACGCTCAGGAGTCAAATTTCCGACATTTCAGACATTTTAAAAACTGCAGGGGGGTTTGGGCAAAATATGACTATCACCGTTTTCAGTAATTGGCATATTTTAGGTATGAAACGTCGTAATTTGAAACTGAAAAAAGGTGCAGAGAGTCAGAATTCGGCTCAAAAATCACGCTCAGGATCCAAATTTCCGACATTTCAGACATTTTGAAAACTGCAGGGGGGTTTGGGCAAAATATGACCCATCGCCGTTTACAGTAATTGGCATATTTTCGGTATGAAACGTCGTAACTTGAAACTAAAAATAGGTGCATAGAGTCAGGATTTAGATAAAAAATCACGATCAGGAGTCAAATTTCCGACATTTCAGACATTTTGAAAACTGCAGGGGGTTTTGGGCAAAATATGACCCATCGCCGTTTTCAGTAATTGGCACATTTTCGGTATAAAAAGTCGTAATTTGAAACTGAAAATAGGTGCAGAGAGTCAGAATTCGGATAAAAAATCACGCTCAGGAGTCAAATTTCGGACATTTCAGACATTTTGAAAACTGCAGGGGGGTTTGGGCAAAATATGACCCATCGCAGTTTATAGTAATTGGCATATTTTCGGTATGAAACGTCGTAATTTGAAACTGAAGATAGGTGCAGAGAGTCAGAATTCGGATAAAAAATCACGCTCAGGAGTCAAATTTCCGGCATTTCAGACATTTTGAAAACTGCAGGGGGGTTTGGGCAAAATATGACCCATCGCCGTTTTCAGTAATTGGCCTATATTTTGGTATGAAAAGTCATAATTTGAAACTAAAAATAGGTGCAGAGAGTCAGAATTCGGATAAAAAATCACGCTCAGGAGTCAAATTTCGGACATTTCAGACATTTTGAAAACTGCAGGGGGGTTTGGGCAAAATATGACCCATCGCAGTTTATAGTAATTGGCATATTTTCGGTATGAAACGTCGTAATTTGAAACTGAAGATAGGTGCAGAGAGTCAGAATTCGGATAAAAAATCACGCTCAGGAGTCAAATTTCCGGCATTTCAGACATTTTGAAAACTGCAGGGGGGTTTGGGCAAAATATGACCCATCGCCGTTTTCAGTAATTGGCATATTTTTGGTATAAAAAGTTGTAATTAGAAATTGAAAATAGGTGCAGAGAGTCAGAATTCGGCTCAAAAATCAGGCTCAGGAGTCAAATTTCCGACATTTCAGACATTTTGAAAACTGCAGGGGGGTTTGGGCAAAACATGACCCATCGCCGTTTTCAGTAATTGGCATATTTTCGGTATTAAACGTCGAAATTTGAAACTTAAAGTAGGTGCAGAGAGTCAGAATTCGGCTCGAAAATCACGCTCAGGAGTCAAATTTCCGACATTTCAGACATATTGAAAACTGCAGAGGGGGTTTGGGCAAAATATGACCAATCGCCGTTTACAGTAATTGGCATATTTTCGGTATGAAACTTCGTAATTTGAAACTGAAAATAGGTGCAAAAAGTCAGAATTCGGCTCAAAAATCACGCTCAGGAGTCAAATTTCCGACATTTCAGACATTTTAAAAACTGCAGGGGGGTTTGGGCTAAATATGACTATCACCGTTTTCAGTAATTGGCATATTTTAGGTATGAAACGTCGTAATTTGAAACTGAAAAAAGGTGCAGAGAGTCAGAATTCGGCTCAAAAATCACGCTCAGGAGCCAAATTTCCGACATTTTAGACATTTTGAAAACTGCAAGGGGGTTTGGGCAAAATATGACCCATCGCCGTTTACAGTAATTGGCATATTTTCGGTATGAAACGTCGTAATTTGAAACTGAAAATAGGTGCAGAGAGTCAGAATTCGGCTCAAAAATCACGCTCAGGAGTCAAATTTCCAACATTTCAGACATTTTAAAAATGCAGGGGGGGTTTTGGCATAATATGACCCATCGCCGTTTTCAGTAATTGGCATATTTTAGGTATGAAACGTCGTAATTTGAAACTGAAAATAGGTGCAGAGAGTCAGAATTCGGCTCAAAAATCGCGCTCAGGAGTCAAATTTCCGACATTTCAGACATTTTGAAAACTGCAGGGGGGTTTGGGCAAAATATGACCCATCGCTGTTTTCAGTAATTGGCATATTTTCGGTATAAAAATTCGTAATTTGAAACTGAAAATAGGTGCAGAGAGTCAGAATTCGATAAAAAATCACGCTCAGGAGTCAAATTTCCGACATTTCAGACATTTTGAAAACTGCAAGGGGGTTTGGGCAAAATATGACCCTCGCCGTTTACATTAATTAGCATATTTTCGGTATGAAACTTCGTAATTTGAAACTGAAAATTGGTGCAGAGAGTCAGAATTCGGCTCAAAAATCACGCTCAGGAGTCAAATTTCCGACATTTCAGAGATTTTGAAAACTGCAGGGGGATTTGGGCAAAATATGACCCATCGCTGTTTTCAGTAATTGACATATTATCGGTATAAAAAGTCGTAATTTGAAACTGAAAATAGGTCAGAGAGTCAGAATTCGGCTCAAAAATCACGCTCAGGAGTCAAATTTCCGACATTTCAGACATTTTGAAAACTGCAGGGGGGTTTGGGCAAAATATGACCCATCGCCGTTTACATTAATTGGCAGATTTTCAGTATGAAACGTCGTAATTTGAAACTGAAAACAGGTGCAGAGAGTCAGGATTCAGCTCAAAAATCACGCTCAGGAATCAAATTTCCGACATTTCAGACATTTTGAAAACTGCAGGGGGGTTTGGCCAAAATATGACCCATCGCCGTTTTCAGTAATTGGCATACTTTTTGGTATGAAAAGTCGTAATTTGAAACTGAAAATAGGTGCAGAGAGTCAGAATTCGGATAAAAAAATCACGCTCAGGACTCAAATATCCGACGTTTCAGACAGTTTGAAAACTGCTGGGGGGTTTGGGCAAAATATGACCCATCGCCGTGTACAGTAATTGGCATATTTTCGGTATGAAACGTCGTAAATTGAAACTGAAAATAGGTGCAGAGAGTCAGAATTCGGCTCAAAAATCACGCTCAGGAGTCAAATTTCCGACATTTCAGACATTTTGAAAACTGCAGGGGGGTTTGGGCAAAACATGACCCATCGCCGTTTTCAGTAATTGGCATATTTTCGGTATTAAACGTCGTAATTTGAAACTTAATGTAGGTGCAGAGAGTCAGAATTCGGCTCGAAAATTACGCTCAGGAGTCAAATTTCCGACATTTCAGACATATTGAAAACTGCAGGGGGGGGTTTGGGCAAAATATGACCAATCGCCGTTTACAGTAATTGGCATATTTTCGGTATGAAACTTCGTAATTTGAAACTGAAAATAGGTACAAAAAGTCAGAATTCGGCTCAAAAAGCACGCTCAGGAGTCAAATTTCCGACATTTCAGACATTTTAAAAACTGCAGGGGGGTTTGGGCAAAATATGACTATCACCGTTTTCAGTAATTGGCATATTTTAGGTATGAAACGTCGTAATTTGAAACTGAAAAAAGGTGCAGAGAGTCAGAATTCGGCTCAAAAATCACGCTCAGGATCCAAATTTCCGACATTTCAGACATTTTGAAAACTGCAGGGGGGTTTGGGCAAAATATGACCCATCGCCGTTTACAGTAATTGGCATATTTTCGGTATGAAACGTCGTAACTTGAAACTAAAAATAGGTGCATAGAGTCAGGATTTAGATAAAAAATCACGATCAGGAGTCAAATTTCCGACATTTCAGACATTTTGAAAACTGCAGGGGGTTTTGGGCAAAATATGACCCATCGCCGTTTTCAGTAATTGGCACATTTTCGGTATAAAAAGTCGTAATTTGAAACTGAAAATAGGTGCAGAGAGTCAGAATTCGGATAAAAAATCACGCTCAGGAGTCAAATTTCGGACATTTCAGACATTTTGAAAACTGCAGGGGGGTTTGGGCAAAATATGACCCATCGCAGTTTATAGTAATTGGCATATTTTCGGTATGAAACGTCGTAATTTGAAACTGAAGATAGGTGCAGAGAGTCAGAATTCGGATAAAAAATCACGCTCAGGAGTCAAATTTCCGGCATTTCAGACATTTTGAAAACTGCAGGGGGGTTTGGGCAAAATATGACCCATCGCCGTTTTCAGTAATTGGCCTATATTTTGGTATGAAAAGTCATAATTTGAAACTAAAAATAGGTGCAGAGAGTCAGAATTCGGATAAAAAATCACGCTCAGGAGTCAAATTTCGGACATTTCAGACATTTTGAAAACTGCAGGGGGGTTTGGGCAAAACATGACCCATCGCCGTTTTCAGTAATTGGCATATTTTCGGTATTAAACGTCGTAATTTGAAACTTAATGTAGGTGCAGAGAGTCAGAATTCGGCTCGAAAATTACGCTCAGGAGTCAAATTTCCGACATTTCAGACATATTGAAAACTGCAGGGGGGGGGTTTGGGCAAAATATGACCAATCGCCGTTTACAGTAATTGGCATATTTTCGGTATGAAACTTCGTAATTTGAAACTGAAAATAGGTACAAAAAGTCAGAATTCGGCTCAAAAAGCACGCTCAGGAGTCAAATTTCCGACATTTCAGACATTTTAAAAACTGCAGGGGGGTTTGGGCAAAATATGACTATCACCGTTTTCAGTAATTGGCATATTTTAGGTATGAAACGTCGTAATTTGAAACTGAAAAAAGGTGCAGAGAGTCAGAATTCGGCTCAAAAATCACGCTCAGGATCCAAATTTCCGACATTTCAGACATTTTGAAAACTGCAGGGGGGTTTGGGCAAAATATGACCCATCGCCGTTTACAGTAATTGGCATATTTTCGGTATGAAACGTCGTAACTTGAAACTAAAAATAGGTGCATAGAGTCAGGATTTAGATAAAAAATCACGATCAGGAGTCAAATTTCCGACATTTCAGACATTTTGAAAACTGCAGGGGGTTTTGGGCAAAATATGACCCATCGCCGTTTTCAGTAATTGGCACATTTTCGGTATAAAAAGTCGTAATTTGAAACTGAAAATAGGTGCAGAGAGTCAGAATTCGGATAAAAAATCACGCTCAGGAGTCAAATTTCGGACATTTCAGACATTTTGAAAACTGCAGGGGGGTTTGGGCAAAATATGACCCATCGCAGTTTATAGTAATTGGCATATTTTCGGTATGAAACGTCGTAATTTGAAACTGAAGATAGGTGCAGAGAGTCAGAATTCGGATAAAAAATCACGCTCAGGAGTCAAATTTCCGGCATTTCAGACATTTTGAAAACTGCAGGGGGGTTTGGGCAAAATATGACCCATCGCCGTTTTCAGTAATTGGCCTATATTTTGGTATGAAAAGTCATAATTTGAAACTAAAAATAGGTGCAGAGAGTCAGAATTCGGATAAAAAATCACGCTCAGGAGTCAAATTTCGGACATTTCAGACATTTTGAAAACTGCAGGGGGGTTTGGGCAAAATATGACCCATCGCAGTTTATAGTAATTGGCATATTTTCGGTATGAAACGTCGTAATTTGAAACTGAAGATAGGTGCAGAGAGTCAGAATTCGGATAAAAAATCACGCTCAGGAGTCAAATTTCCGGCATTTCAGACATTTTGAAAACTGCAGGGGGGTTTGGGCAAAATATGACCCATCGCCGTTTTCAGTAATTGGCATATTTTTGGTATAAAAAGTTGTAATTAGAAATTGAAAATAGGTGCAGAGAGTCAGAATTCGGCTCAAAAATCAGGCTCAGGAGTCAAATTTCCGACATTTCAGACATTTTGAAAACTGCAGGGGGGTTTGGGCAAAACATGACCCATCGCCGTTTTCAGTAATTGGCATATTTTCGGTATTAAACGTCGAAATTTGAAACTTAAAGTAGGTGCAGAGAGTCAGAATTCGGCTCGAAAATCACGCTCAGGAGTCAAATTTCCGACATTTCAGACATATTGAAAACTGCAGAGGGGGTTTGGGCAAAATATGACCAATCGCCGTTTACAGTAATTGGCATATTTTCGGTATGAAACTTCGTAATTTGAAACTGAAAATAGGTGCAAAAAGTCAGAAATCGGCTCAAAAATCACGCTCAGGAGTCAAATTTCCGACATTTCAGACATTTTAAAAACTGCAGGGGGGTTTGGGCAAAATATGACTATCACCGTTTTCAGTAATTGGCATATTTTAGGTATGAAACGTCGTAATTTGAAACTGAAAAAAGGTGCAGAGAGTCAGAATTCGGCTCAAAAATCACGCTCAGGAGCCAAATTTCCGACATTTTAGACATTTTGAAAACTGCAAGGGGGTTTGGGCAAAATATGACCCATCGCCGTTTACAGTAATTGGCATATTTTCGGTATGAAACGTCGTAATTTGAAACTGAAAATAGGTGCATAGAGTCAGGATTTAGATCAAAAATCACGCTCAGGAGTCAAATTTCCGACATTTCAGACATTTTGAAAACTGCAGGGGGGTTTGGGCAAAATATGACCCATCGCAGTTTACAGTAATTGGCATATTTTCGGTATGAAACGTCGTAATTTGAAACTGAAGATAGGTGCAGAGAGTCAGAATTCGGATAAAAAATCACGCTCAGGAGTCAAATATCCGGCATTTCAGACATTTTGAAAACTGCAGGGGGGTTTGGCCAAAATATGACCCATCGCCGTTTTCAGTAATTGGCCTATATTTTGGTATGAAAAGTCATAATTTGAAACTAAAAATAGGTGCAGAGAGTCAGAATTCGGATAAAAAATCACGCTCAGGAGTCAAATTTCCGACATTTCAGACATTTTAAAAACTGCAGGGGGGTTTGGGCAAAGTATGACCCATCGCCGTTTTCAGTAATTGGCATATTTTTGGTATAAAAAGTCGTAATTAGAAATTGAAAATAGGTGCAGAGAGTCAGAATTCGGCTCAAAAATCACGCTCAGGAGTCAAATTTCCGACATTTCAGACATTTTAAAAACTGCAGGGGAGTTTGTGCAAAATATGACCCATCACCGTTTTCAGAAATTGCCTTATTTTAGTTATGAAACGTCGTAATTTGAAACTGAAAATAGGTGCAGAGAGTCAGAATTCGGCTCAAAAATCACGCTCAGGAGTCAAATTTCCGACATTTCAGACATTTTAAAAACTGCAGGTGGATTTGGGCAAAATATGACCAATCGCCGTTTTCAGTAATTGGCATATTATCGGTAAGAAACGTCGTAATTTGAAACTGAAAATAGGTGTAGAGAGTCAGGATTTAGATAAAAAATCACGCTCAGGAATCAAATTTCCGACATTTCAGACATTTTGAAAACTCCAGGGGGGTTTGGGCAAAATATGACCCATCGCTGTTTTCAGTAATTGGCATATTTTCGGTATAAAAAGTCGTAATTTGAAACTGAAAATAGGTGCAGAGAGTCAGAATTCGGATAAAAAATCACGCTCAGGAGTCAAATTTCCGACATTTCAGACATTTTGAAAACTGCAGGGGGGTTTGGGCAAAATATGACCCATCGCCGTTTTCAGTAATTGGCATATTTTCGGTATAAAAAGTCGTAATTTGAAACTGAAAATAGGTGCAGAGCGTCAGAATTCGGATAAAAAATCACGCTCAGGAGTCAAATTTCGGACATTTCAGACATTTTGAAAACTGCAAGGGGGTTTGGGCAAAATATGACCCATCGCCGTTTACAGTAATTGGCATATTTTCGGTATGAAACGTCGTAATTTGAAACTGAAGATAGGTGCAGAGAGTCAGAATTTGGATAAAAAATCACGCTCAGGAGTCAAATTTCCGGCATTTCAGACATTTTGAAAACTGCAGGGGGGTTTGGCCAAAATATGACCCATCGCCGTTTTCAGTAATTGGCATATTTTTTGGTATGAAAAGTCATAATTTGAAACTGAAAATAGGTGCAGAGAGTCAATTCGGATAAAAAATCACGCTCAGGAGTCAAATTTCCGACATTTCAGACATTTTAAAAACTGCTGGGGGGTTTGGGCAAAGTATGACCCATCGACGTTTTCAGTAATTGGCTTATTTTTGGTATAAAAAGTCGTAATTTGAAATTGAAAATAGGTGCAGAGAGTCAGAATTCGGCTGAAAAATCAAGGTCAGGAGTCAAATTTCCGACATTTCAGACATTTTAAAAACTGCAGGGGAGTTTGTGCAAAATATGACCCATCGCTGTTTTCAGTAATTGCCTTATTTTAGGTATGAAACGTAGTAATTTGAAACTGAAAATAGGTGCAGAGAGTCAGAATTCGGCTCAAAAATCACGCTCAGGATTCAAATTTCCGACATTTCAGACATTTTGAAAACTGCAGGGGGGTTTGGGCAAAATATGACCCAACGCCAATTTCAGTAATTGGCATATTTTAGGTATGAAAGGTCGTAATTTGAAACTGAAAATACGTGCAGAGTCAGAATTCGGCTCAAAAATCATGCTCAGGAGTCAAATTTCCGACATTTCAGACATTTTGAAAACTGCAGGGGGATTTGGGCAAAATATGACCCATCAATGTTTTCAGTAATTGGCATATTATCGGTATAAAAAGTCGTAATTTGAAACTGAAAATAGGTGCAGAGAGTCAGAATTCGGATAAAAAATCATGCTCAGGAGTCAAATTTCCGACATTTTAGACATTTTAAAAACTGCAGGGGGGTTTGGGCAAAATATGACCCATCGCCGTTTTCAGTAATTGGCATATTTTCGGTATGAAACTTCGTAATTTAAAACTGAAAATAGGTGCAGAGAGTCAGAATTCGGCTCAAAAATCACGCTCAGGAGTCAAATTTCCAACATTTCAGACATTTTAAAAATGCAGGGGGGGTTTTGGCATAATATGACCCATCGCCGTTTTCAGTAATTGGCATATTTTAGGTATGAAACGTCGTAATTTGAAACTGAAAATAGGTGCAGAGAGTCAGAATTCGGCTCAAAAATCGCGCTCAGGAGTCAAATTTCCGACATTTCAGACATTTTGAAAACTGCAGGGGGGTTTGGGCAAAATATGACCCATCGCTGTTTTCAGTAATTGGCATATTTTCGGTATAAAAATTCGTAATTTGAAACTGAAAATAGGTGCAAAGAGTCAGAATTCGATAAAAAATCACGCTCAGGAGTCAAATTTCCGACATTTCAGACATTTTGAAAACTGCAGGGGGGTTTGGGCAAAATATGACCCTCGCCGTTTACATTAATTAGCATATTTTCGGTATGAAACTTCGTAATTTGAAACTGAAAATTGGTGCAGAGAGTCAGAATTCGGCTCAAAAATCACGCTCAGGAGTCAAATTTCCGACATTTCAGACATTTTGAAAACTGCAGGGGGATTTGGGCAAAATATGACCCATCGCTGTTTTCAGTAATTGACATATTATCGGTATAAAAAGTCGTAATTTGAAACTGAAAATAGGTGCAGAGAGTCAGAATTCGGATAAAAAATCACGCTCAGGACTCAAATATCCGACGTTTCAGACAGTTTGAAAACTGCAGGGGGGTTTGGGCAAAATATGACCCATCGCCGTGTACAGTAATTGGCATATTTTCGGTATGAAACGTCGTAAATTGAAACTGAAAATAGGTGCAGAGAGTCAGAATTCGGCTCAAAAATCACGCTCAGGAGTCAAATTTCCGACATTTCAGACATTTTGAAAACTGCAGGGGGGTTTGGGCAAAACATGACCCAACGCCGTTTTCAGTAATTGGCAAATTTTCGGTATTAAACGTCGTAATTTGAAACTTAATGTAGGTGCAGAGAGTCAGAATTCGGCTCGAAAATTACGCTCAGGAGTCAAATTTCCAACATTTCAGACATATTGAAAACTGCAAGGGGGGTTTGGGCAAAATATGACCAATCGCCGTTTACAGTAATTGGCATATTTTCGGTATGAAACTTCGTAATTTGAAACTGAAAATAGGTGCAAAAAGTCAGAATTCGGCTCAAAAAGCACGCTCAGGAGTCAAATTTCCGACATTTCAGACATTTTAAAAACTGCAGGGGGGTTTGGGCAAAATATGACTATCACCGTTTTCAGTAATTGGCATATTTTAGGTATGAAACGTCGTAATTTGAAACTGAAAAAAGGTGCAGAGAGTCAGAATTCGGCTCAAAAATCACGCTCAGATGCCAAATTTCCGACATTTCAGACATTTTGAAAACTGCAGGGGGGTTTGGGCAAAATATGACCCATCGCCGTTTACAGTAATTGGCATATTTTCGGTATGAAACGTCGTAACTTGAAACTGAAAATAGGTGCATAGAGTCAGGATTTAGATCAAAAATCACGATCAGGAGTCAAATTTCCGACATTTCAGACATTTTGAAAACTGCAGGGGGTTTTGGGCAAAATATGACCCATCGCCGTTTTCAGTAATTGGCACATTTTCGGTATAAAAAGTCGTAATTTGAAACTGAAAATAGGTGCAGAGAGTCAGAATTCGGATAAAAAATCACGCTCAGGAGTCAAATTTCGGACATTTCAGACATTTTGAAAACTGCAGGGGGGTTTGGGCAAAATATGACCCATCGCAGTTTACAGTAATTGGCATATTTTCGGTATGAAACGTCGTAATTTGAAACTGAAGATAGGTGCAGAGAGTCAGAATTCGGATAAAAAATCACGCTCAGGAGTCAAATTTCCGACATTTCAGACATTTTGAAAACTGCAGGGGGGTTTGGGCAAAATATGACCCAACGCCAATTTCAGTAATTGGCATATTTTAGGTATGAAAGGTCGTAATTTGAAACTGAAAATACGTGCAGAGTCAGAATTCGGCTCAAAAATCATGCTCAGGAGTCAAATTTCCGACATTTCAGACATTTTGAAAACTGCAGGGGGATTTGGGCAAAATATGACCCATCAATGTTTTCAGTAATTGGCATATTATCGGTATAAAAAGTCGTAATTTGAAACTGAAAATAGGTGCAGAGAGTCAGAATTTGGCAAAAAAATCACGCTCAGGAGTCAAATTTCCGACATTTCAGACATTTTCAATACTGCAGGGGGGGTTTGGGCAAAATATGACCCATCGCCGTTTACAGTAATTGGCATATTTTTGGTATGAAACGTCTTAATTTGAAACTGAAAATAGGTGCAGAGAGTCAGAATTCGGCTCGAAAATTACGCTCAGGAGTCATATTTCCAACATTTCAGACATTTTGAAAACTGCAGGGGGATTTGGGCAAAATATGACCCATCACCGTTTTCAGTAATTGGCAAATTTTCGGTATAAAAAGTCGTAATTTGAAACTGAAATTAGGTGCAGAGAGTCAGAATTCGGATAAAAAATCATGCTCAGGAGTCAAATTTCCGACATTTTAGACATTTTAAAAACTGCAGGGGGGTTTGGGCAAAATATGACCCATCGCCGTTTTCAGTAATTGGCATATTTTCGGTATGAAACTTCGTAATTTAAAACTGAAAATAGGTGCAGAGAGTCAGAATTCGGCTCAAAAATCACGCTCAGGAGTCAAATTTCCAACATTTCAGACATTTTAAAAATGCAGGGGGGGTTTTGGCATAATATGACCCATCTCCGTTTTCAGTAATTGGCATATTTTAGGTATGAAACGTCGTAATTTGAAACTGAAAATAGGTGCAGAGAGTCAGAATTCGGCTCAAAAATCGCGCTCAGGAGTCAAATTTCCGACATTTCAGACATTTTGAAAACTGCAGGGGGGTTTGGGCAAAATATGACCCTCGCCGTTTACATTAATTAGCATATTTTCGGTATGAAACTTCGTAATTTGAAACTGAAAATTGGTGCAGAGAGTCAGAATTCGGCTCAAAAATCACGCTCAGGAGTCAAATTTCCGACATTTCAGACATTTTGAAAACTGCAGGGGGATTTGGGCAAAATATGACCCATCGCTGTTTTCAGTAATTGACATATTATCGGTATAAAAAGTCGTAATTTGAAACTGAAAATAGGTGCAGAGAGTCAGAATTCGGATAAAAAATCACGCTCAGGACTCAAATATCCGACGTTTCAGACAGTTTGAAAACTGCAGGGGGGTTTGGGCAAAATATGACCCATCGCCGTGTACAGTAATTGGCATATTTTCGGTATGAAACGTCGTAAATTGAAACTGAAAATAGGTGCAGAGAGTCAGAATTCGGCTCAAAAATCACGCTCAGGAGTCAAATTTCTGACATTTCAGACATTTTGAAAACTGCAGGGGGGTTTGGGCAAAACATGACCCAACGCCGTTTTCAGTAATTGGCATATTTTCGGTATTAAACGTCGTAATTTGAAACTTAATGTAGGTGCAGAGAGTCAGAATTCGGCTCGAAAATTACGCTCAGGAGTCAAATTTCCAACATTTCAGACATATTGAAAACTGCAGGGGGGGTTTGGGCAAAATATGACCAATCGCCGTTTACAGTAATTGGCATATTTTCGGTATGAAACTTCGTAATTTGAAACTGAAAATAGGTGCAAAAAGTCAGAATTCGGCTCAAAAAGCACGCTCAGGAGTCAAATTTCCGACATTTCAGACATTTTAAAAACTGCAGGGGGGTTTGGGCAAAATATGACTATCACCGTTTTCAGTAATTGGCATATTTTAGGTATGAAACGTCGTAATTTGAAACTGAAAAAAGGTGCAGAGAGTCAGAATTCGGCTCAAAAATCACGCTCAGATGCCAAATTTCCGACATTTCAGACATTTTGAAAACTGCAGGGGGGTTTGGGCAAAATATGACCCATCGCCGTTTACAGTAATTGGCATATTTTCGGTATGAAACGTCGTAACTTGAAACTGAAAATAGGTGCATAGAGTCAGGATTTAGATCAAAAATCACGATCAGGAGTCAAATTTCCGACATTTCAGACATTTTGAAAACTGCAGGGGGTTTTGGGCAAAATATGACCCATCGCCGTTTTCAGTAATTGGCACATTTTCGGTATAAAAAGTCGTAATTTGAAACTGAAAATAGGTGCAGAGAGTCAGAATTCGGATAAAAAATCACGCTCAGGAGTGAAATTTCGGACATTTCAGACATTTTGAAAACTGCAGGGGGGTTTGGGCAAAATATGACCCATCGCAGTTTACAGTAATTGGCATATTTTCGGTATGAAACGTCGTAATTTGAAACTGAAGATAGGTGCAGAGAGTCAGAATTCGGATAAAAAATCACGCTCAGGAGTCAAATTTCCGGCATTTCAGACATTTTGAAAACTGCAAAGGGGTTTGGGCAAAATATGACCCATCGCCGTTTTCAGTAATTGGCCTATATTTTGGTATGAAAAGTCATAATTTGAAACTAAAAATAGGTGCAGAGAGTCAGAATTCGGATAAAAAATCACGCTCAGGAGTCAAATTTCCGACATTTCAGACATTTTAAAAACTGCAGGGGGGTTTGGGCAAAGTATGACCCATCGCCGTTTTCAGTAATTGGCATATTTTTGGTATAAAAAGTCGTAATTAGAAATTGAAAATAGGTGCAGAGAGTCAGAAATCGGCTCAAAAATCACGCTCAGGAGTCAAATTTCCGACATTTCAGACATTTTAAAAACTGCAGGTGAGTTTGTGCAAAATATGACCCATCACCGTTTTCAGTAATTGGCATATTTTCGGTATTAAACGTCGAAATTTGAAACTTAAAGTAGGTGCAGAGAGTCAGAATTCGGCTCGAAAATCACGCTCAGGAGTCAAATTTCCGACATTTCAGACATATTGAAAACTGCAGAGGGGGTTTGGGCAAAATATGACCAATCGCCGTTTACAGTAATTGGCATATTTTCGGTATGAAACTTCGTAATTTGAAACTGAAAATAGGTGCAAAAAGTCAGAATTAGGCTCAAAAATCACGCTCAGGAGTCAAATTTCCGACATTTCAGACATTTTAAAAACTGCAGGGGGGTTTGGGCAAAATATGACTATCACCCTTTTCAGTAATTGGCATATTTTAGGTATGAAACGTCGTAATTTGAAACTGAAAAAAGGTGCAGAGAGTCAGAATTCGGCTCAAAAATCACGCCCAGGAGCCAAATTTCCGACATTTTAGACATTTTGAAAACTGCAAGGGGGTTTGGGCAAAATATGACCCATCGCCGTTTACAGTAATTGGCATATTTTCGGTATGAAACGTCGTAATTTGAAACTGAAAATAGGTGCATAGAGTCAGGATTTAGATCAAAAATCACGCTCAGGAGTCAAATTTCCGACATTTCAGACATTTTGAAAACTGCAGGGGGTTTTGGGCAAAATATGACCCATCGCCGTTTTCAGTAATTGGCACATTTTCGGTATAAAAAGTCGTAATTTGAAACTGAAAATAGGTGCAGAGAGTCAGAATTCGGATAAAAAATCACGCTCAGGAGTCAAATTTCGGACATTTCAGACATTTTGAAAACTGCAGGGGGGTTTGGGCAAAATATGACCCATCGCAGTTTACAGTAATTGGCATATTTTCGGTATGAAACGTCGTAATTTGAAACTGAAGATAGGTGCAGAGAGTCAGAATTCGGATAAAAAATCACGCTCAGGAGTCAAATATCCGGCATTTCAGACATTTTGAAAACTGCAGGGGGGTTTGGCCAAAATATGACCCATCGCCGTTTTCAGTAATTGGCCTATATTTTGGTATGAAAAGTCATAATTTGAAACTAAAAATAGGTGCAGAGAGTCAGAATTCGGATAAAAAATCACGCTCAGGAGTCAAATTTCCGACATTTCAGACATTTTAAAAACTGCAGGGGGGTTTGGGCAAAGTATGACCCATCGCTGTTTTCAGTAATTGGCATATTTTTGGTATAAAAAGTCGTAATTAGAAATTGAAAATAGGTGCAGAGAGTCAGAATTCGGCTCAAAAATCACGCTCAGGAGTCAAATTTCCGACATTTCAGACATTTTAAAAACTGCAGGGGAGTTTGTGCAAAATATGACCCATCACCGTTTTCAGAAATTGCCTTATTTTAGTTATGAAACGTCGTAATTTGAAACTGAAAATAGGTGCAGAGAGTCAGAATTCGGATAAAAAATCACGCTCAGGAGTCAAATTTCCGACATTTCAGACATTTTAAAAACTGCAGGTGGATTTGGGCAAAATATGACCCATCGCCGTTTTCAGTAATTGGCATATTATCGGTATAAAAAGTCGTAATTTGAAACTGAAAATTGGTGCAGAGAGTCAGAATTTGGCTCAAAAATCACGCTCAGGAGTCAAATTTCCGACATTTCAGACATTTTCAATACTGCAGGGGGGTTTGGGCAAAATATGACCCATCGCCGTTTACAGTAATTGGCATATTTTTGGTATGAAACGTCATAATTTGAAACTGAAAATAGGTGCAGAGAGTCAGAATTCGGCTCAAAAATCACGCTCAGGAGTCATATTTCCAACATTTCAGACATTTTGAAAACTGCAGGGGGGTTTGGGCAAAATTTGACCCATCACCGTTTTCAGTAATTGGCATATTTTCGGTATAAAAAGTCGTAATTTGAAACTGAAATTAGGTGCAGAGAGTCAGAATTCGGATAAAAAATCACGCTCAGGAGTCAAATTTCCGACATTTTAGACATTTTAAAAACTGCAGTGGGGTTTGGGCAAAATATGACATATCGCCGTTTTCAGTAATTGGCATATTTTCGGTATGAAACTTCGTAATTTGAAACTGAAAATAGGTGCAGAGAGTCAGAATTCGGCTCAAAAATCACGCTCAGGAGTCAAATTTCCAACATTTCAGACATTTTAAATATGCAGGGGGGGTTTTGGCATAATATGACCCATCGCCGTTTTCAGTAATTGGCATATTTTAGGTATGAAACGTCGTAATTTGAAACTGAAAATAGGTGCAGAGAGTCAGAATTCGGATAAAAAATCACGCTCAGGAGTCAAATTTCCGACATTTCAGACATTTTGAAAACTGCAGGGGGGTTTGGGCAAAATATGACCCATCGCCGTTTACAGTAATTGGCATATTTTCGGTATGAAACTTCGTAATTTGAAACTGAAAATAGGTGCAGAGAGTCAGGATTTAGATAAAAAATCACGCTCAGGAGTCAAATTTCCGACATTTCCGACATTTTGAAAACTGCAGGGGGGTTTGGGCAAAATATGACCCATCGCCGTTTACAGTAATTGGCATATTTTCGGTATGAAACTTCGTAATTTGAAACTGAAAATAGGTGCAGAGAGTCAGGATTTAGATAAAAAATCACACTCAGGAGTCAAATTTCCGACATTTCCGACATTTTGAAAACTGCAGGGGGGTTTGGGCAAAATATGACCCATCGCCGTTTTCAGTAATTGACATATTTTCGGTATAAAAAGTCGTAATTTGAAACTGAAAATAGGTGCAGAGAGTCAGAATTCGGATAAAAAATCACGCTCAGGAGTCAAATTTCGGACATTTCAGACATTTTGAAAACTGCAGGGGGGTTTGGGCAAAATATGACCCATCGCAGTTTACAGTAATTGGCATATTTTCGGTAAGAAACGTCGTAATTTGAAACTGAAGATAGGTGCAGAGAGTCAGAATTCGGATAAAAAATCACGCTCAGGAGTCAAATTTCCGGCATTTCAGACATTTTGAAAACTGCAGGGGGTTTGGCCAAATTATGACCCATCGCCGTTTTCAGTAATTGGCATATTTTTGGTATAAAAAGTCGTAATTTGAAATTGAAAATAGGTGCAGAGAGTCAGAATTCGGCTCAAAAATCACGCTCAGGAGTCAAATTTCCGATATTTCAGACATTTTGAAAACTGCAAGGGGGTTTGGGCAAAATATAACCCATCGCCAATTTCAGTAATTGGCATATTTTAGGTATGAAACGTCGTAATTTGAAACTAAAAATAGGTGCAGAGTCAGAATTTGGCTCAAAAATCACGCTCAGGAGTCAAATTTCCGACATTTCAGATATTTTCAATACTGCAGGGGGGTTTAGGCAAAATATGACCCATCGCCGTTTACAGTAATTGGCATATTTTTGGTATGAAACGTCATAATTTGAAACTGAAAAGAGGTGCAGAGAGTCAGAATTCGGCTCAAAAATCACGCTCAGGAGTCATATTTCCAACATTTCAGACATTTTGAAAACTGCAAGGGGGTTTGGGCAAAATTTGACCCATCACCGTTTTCAGTAATTGGCATATTTTCGGTATAAAAAGTCGTAATTTGAAACTGAAATTAGGTGCAGAGAATTCACATTTGGAAATGTGAAAATGCAAATCGTCAGAATTCGGATAAAAAATCAGGCTCAGGAGTCAAATTTCCGACATTTTAGACATTTTAAAAACTGCAGGGGGGTTTGGGCAAAATATGACACATCGCCGTTTTCAGTAATTGGCATATTTTCGGTATGAAACTTCGTAATTTGAAACTGAAAATAGGTGCAGAGAGTCAGAATTCGGCTCAAAAATCACGCTCAGGAGTCAAATTTCCAACATTTCAGACATTTTAAAAATGCATGGGGGTTTGGGCAAAATATGACCCATCGCTGTTTTCAGTAATTGGCATATTTTCGGTATAAAAATTCGTAATTTGAAACTGAAAATAGGTGCAGAGAGTCAGAACTCGATAAAAAATCACGCTCAGGAGTCAAATTTCCGACATTTCAGACATTTTGAAAACTGCAGGGGGGTTTGGGCAAAATATGACCCATCGCCGTTTTCAGTAATTGGCATATTTTCGGTATAAAAAGTCGTAATTTGAAACTGAAAATAGGTGCAGAGCGTCAGAATTCGGATAAAAAATCACGCTCAGGAGTCAAATTTCCGGCATTTCAGACATTTTGAAAACTGCAGGGGGGTTTGGCCAAAATATGACCCCATCGCCGTTTTCAGTAATTGGCATATTTTTTGGTATGAAAAGTCATAATTTGAAACTGAAAATAGGTGCAGAGAGTCAATTCGGATAAAAAATCACGCTCAGGAGTCAAATTTCCGACATTTCAGACATTTTGAAAACTGCAGGGGGGTTTGGGCAAAATATGACCCATCGCCGTTTACAGTAATTGGCATATTTTCGGTATGAAACTTCGTAATTTGAAACTGAAAATAGGTGCAGAGAGTCAGGATTTAGATAAAAAATCACACTCAGGAGTCAAATTTCCGACATTTCCGACATTTTGAAAACTGCAGGGGGGTTTGGGCAAAATATGACCCATCGCCGTTTTCAGTAATTGACATATTTTCGGTATAAAAAGTCGTAATTTGAAACTGAAAATAGGTGCAGAGAGTCAGAATTCGGATAAAAAATCACGCTCAGGAGTCAAATTTCGGACATTTCAGACATTTTGAAAACTGCAGGGGGGTTTGGGCAAAATATGACCCATCGCCGTTTTCAGTAATTGACATATTTTCGGTATAAAAAGTCGTAATTTGAAACTGAAAATAGGTGCAGAGAGTCAGAATTCGGATAAAAAATCACGCTCAGGAGTCAAATTTCGGACATTTCAGACATTTTGAAAACTGCAGGGGGGTTTGGGCAAAATATGACCCATCGCAGTTTACAGTAATTGGCATATTTTCGGTAAGAAACGTCGTAATTTGAAACTGAAGATAGGTGCAGAGAGTCAGAATTCGGATAAAAAATCACGCTCAGGAGTCAAATTTCCGGCATTTCAGACATTTTGAAAACTGCAGGGGGTTTGGCCAAATTATGACCCATCGCCGTTTTCAGTAATTGGCATATTTTTGGTATAAAAAGTCGTAATTTGAAATTGAAAATAGGTGCAGAGAGTCAGAATTCGGCTCAAAAATCACGCTCAGGAGTCAAATTTCCGATATTTCAGACATTTTGAAAACTGCAAGGGGGTTTGGGCAAAATATAACCCATCGCCAATTTCAGTAATTGGCATATTTTAGGTATGAAACGTCGTAATTTGAAACTAAAAATAGGTGCAGAGTCAGAATTTGGCTCAAAAATCACGCTCAGGAGTCAAATTTCCGACATTTCAGATATTTTCAATACTGCAGGGGGGTTTAGGCAAAATATGACCCATCGCCGTTTACAGTAATTGGCATATTTTTGGTATGAAACGTCATAATTTGAAACTGAAAAGAGGTGCAGAGAGTCAGAATTCGGCTCAAAAATCACGCTCAGGAGTCATATTTCCAACATTTCAGACATTTTGAAAACTGCAAGGGGGTTTGGGCAAAATTTGACCCATCACCGTTTTCAGTAATTGGCATATTTTCGGTATAAAAAGTCGTAATTTGAAACTGAAATTAGGTGCAGAGAATTCACATTTGGAAATGTGAAAATGCAAATCGTCAGAATTCGGATAAAAAATCAGGCTCAGGAGTCAAATTTCCGACATTTTAGACATTTTAAAAACTGCAGGGGGGTTTGGGCAAAATATGACACATCGCCGTTTTCAGTAATTGGCATATTTTCGGTATGAAACTTCGTAATTTGAAACTGAAAATAGGTGCAGAGAGTCAGAATTCGGCTCAAAAATCACGCTCAGGAGTCAAATTTCCAACATTTCAGACATTTTAAAAATGCATGGGGGTTTGGGCAAAATATGACCCATCGCTGTTTTCAGTAATTGGCATATTTTCGGTATAAAAATTCGTAATTTGAAACTGAAAATAGGTGCAGAGAGTCAGAACTCGATAAAAAATCACGCTCAGGAGTCAAATTTCCGACATTTCAGACATTTTGAAAACTGCAGGGGGGTTTGGGCAAAATATGACCCATCGCCGTTTTCAGTAATTGGCATATTTTCGGTATAAAAAGTCGTAATTTGAAACTGAAAATAGGTGCAGAGCGTCAGAATTCGGATAAAAAATCACGCTCAGGAGTCAAATTTCCGGCATTTCAGACATTTTGAAAACTGCAGGGGGGTTTGGCCAAAATATGACCCCATCGCCGTTTTCAGTAATTGGCATATTTTTTGGTATGAAAAGTCATAATTTGAAACTGAAAATAGGTGCAGAGAGTCAATTCGGATAAAAAATCACGCTCAGGAGTCAAATTTCCGACATTTCAGACATTTTGAAAACTGCAGGGGGGTTTGGGCAAAATATGACCCATCGCCGTTTACAGTAATTGGCATATTTTCGGTATGAAACTTCGTAATTTGAAACTGAAAATAGGTGCAGAGAGTCAGGATTTAGATAAAAAATCACACTCAGGAGTCAAATTTCCGACATTTCCGACATTTTGAAAACTGCAGGGGGGTTTGGGCAAAATATGACCCATCGCCGTTTTCAGTAATTGACATATTTTCGGTATAAAAAGTCGTAATTTGAAACTGAAAATAGGTGCAGAGAGTCAGAATTCGGATAAAAAATCACGCTCAGGAGTCAAATTTCGGACATTTCAGACATTTTGAAAACTGCAGGGGGGTTTGGGCAAAATATGACCCATCGCAGTTTACAGTAATTGGCATATTTTCGGTAAGAAACGTCGTAATTTGAAACTGAAGATAGGTGCAGAGAGTCAGAATTCGGATAAAAAATCACGCTCAGGAGTCAAATTTCCGGCATTTCAGACATTTTGAAAACTGCAGGGGGGTTTGGCCAAATTATGACCCATCGCCGTTTTCAGTAATTGGCATATTTTTGGTATAAAAAGTCGTAATTTGAAATTGAAAATAGGTGCAGAGAGTCAGAATTCGGCTCAAAAATCACGCTCAGGAGTCAAATTTCCGATATTTCAGACATTTTGAAAACTGCAAGGGGGTTTGGGCAAAATATAACCCATCGCCAATTTCAGTAATTGGCATATTTTAGGTATGAAACGTCGTAATTTGAAACTAAAAATAGGTGCAGAGTCAGAATTTGGCTCAAAAATCACGCTCAGGAGTCAAATTTCCGACATTTCAGACATTTTCAATACTGCAGGGGGGTTTAGGCAAAATATGACCCATCGCCGTTTACAGTAATTGGCATATTTTTGGTATGAAACGTCATAATTTGAAACTGAAAAGAGGTGCAGAGAGTCAGAATTCGGCTCAAAAATCACGCTCAGGAGTCATATTTCCAACATTTCAGACATTTTGAAAACTGCAAGGGGGTTTGGGCAAAATTTGACCCATCACCGTTTTCAGTAATTGGCATATTTTCGGTATAAAAAGTCGTAATTTGAAACTGAAATTAGGTGCAGAGAATTCACATTTGGAAATGTGAAAATGCAAATCGTCAGAATTCGGATAAAAAATCACGCTCAGGAGTCATATTTCCAACATTTCAGACATTTTGAAAACTGCAGGGGGGTTTGGGCAAAATATGACCCATCACCGTTTTCAGTAATTGGCAAATTTTCGGTATAAAAAGTCGTAATTTGAAACTGAAATTAGGTGCAGAGAGTCAGAATTCGGATAAAAAATCATGCTCAGGAGTCAAATTTCCGACATTTTAGACATTTTAAAAACTGCAGGGGGGTTTGGGCAAAATATGACCCATCGCCGTTTTCAGTAATTGGCATATTTTCGGTATGAAACTTCGTAATTTAAAACTGAAAATAGGTGCAGAGAGTCAGAATTCGGCTCAAAAATGACGCTCAGGAGTCAAATTTCCAACATTTCAGACATTTTAAAAATGCAGGGGGGGTTTTGGCATAATATGACCCATCGCCGTTTTCAGTAATTGGCATATTTTAGGTATGAAACGTCGTAATTTGAAACTGAAAATAGGTGCAGAGAGTCAGAATTCGGCTCAAAAATCGCGCTTAGGAGTCAAATTTCCGACATTTCAGACATTTTGAAAACTGCTGGGGGGTTTGGGCAAAATATGACCCATCGCTGTTTTCAGTAATTGGCATATTTTCGGTATAAAAATTCGTAATTTGAAACTGAAAATAGGTGCAGAGAGTCAGAATTCGATAAAAAATCACGCTCAGGAGTCAAATTTCCGACATTTCAGACATTTTGAAAACTGCAGGGGGGTTTGGGCAAAATATGACCCTCGCCGTTTACATTAATTAGCATATTTTCGGTATGAAACTTCGTAATTTTGAATATGAAAATTGGTGCAGAGAGTCAGAATTCGGCTCAAAAATCACGCTCAGGAGTCAAATTTCCGACATTTAAGACATTTTGAAAACTGCAGGGGGGTTTGGGCAAAATATGACCCATCGCCGTTTTCAGTAATTGACATATTTTCGGTATAAAAAGTCGTAATTTGAAACTGAAATTAGGTGCAGAGAGTCAGAATTCGGATAAAAAATCACGCTCAGGAGTCAAATTTTGGACATTTCAGACATTTTGAAAACTGCAGGGGGGTTTGGGCAAAATATGACCCATCGTCGTTTACAGTAATTGGCATATTTTCGGTATGAAACGTCGTAATTTGAAACTGAAGATAGGTGCAGAGAGTCAGAATTCGGATAAAAAATCACGCTCAGGAGTCAAATTTCCGGCATTTCAGACATTTTGAAAACTGCAGGGGGGTTTGGCCAAAATATGACCCATCGCCGTTTTCAGTAATTGGCATATTTTTTGGTATGAAAAGTCATAATTTGAAACTGAAAATAGATGCAGAGAGTCAGAATTCGGATAAAAGATCACGCTCAGGAGTCAAATTTCCGACATTTCAGACATTTTAAAAACTGCAGGGGGATTTGGGCAAAATATGACCCATCGCCGTTTTCAGTAATTGGCATATTATCGGTATAAAAAGTCGTAATTTGAAACTGAAAATAGGTGCAGAGAGTCATAATTTGGCAAAAAAATCACGCTCAGGAGTCAAATTTCCGACATTTCAGACATTTTCAATACTGCAGGGGGATTTGGGCAAAATATGACCCATCGCCGTTTTCAGTAATTGGCAAATTTTCGGTATGAAACTTCGTAATTTGAAACTGAAAATAGGTGCAGAGAGTCAGAATTTGGCTCAAAAATCACGCTCAGGAGTCAAATTTCCAACATTTCAGACATTTTAAAAATGCAGGGGGGGTTTTGGCATAATATGACCCATCGCCGTTTTCAGTAATTGGCATATTTTAGGTATGAAACGTCGTAATTTGAAACTGAAAATAGGTGCAGAGAGTCAGAATTCGGCTCAAAAATCGCGCTCAGTAGTCAAATTTCCGACATTTCAGACATTTTGAAAACTGCAGGGGGGTTTGGGCAAAATATGACCCATCGCTGTTTTCAGTAATTGGCATATTTTCGGTATAAAAAGTCGTAATTTGAAAGTGAAAATAGGTGCAGAGAGTCAGAATTCGGATAAAAAATCACGCTCAGCAGTCAAATTTCCGACATTTCAGACATTTTGAAAACTGCAGGGGGGTTTGGGCAAAATATGACCCTCACCGTTTACATTAATTAGCATATTTTCGGTATGAAACTTCGTAATTTGAAACTGAAAATTGGTGCAGAGAGTCAGAATTCGGCTCAAAAATCACGCTCAGGAGTCAAATTTCCGACATTTCAGACATTTTGAAAACTGCAAGGGGGTTTGGGCAAAATATGACCCATCGCCAATTTCAGTAATTGGCATATTTTAGGTATGAAACGTCGTAATTTTAAACTGAAAATAGGTGCAGAGTCAGAATTCGGCTCAAAAATCACGCTCAGGAGTCAAATTTCTGACATTTCAGACATTTTGAAAACTGCAAGGGGGTTTGGGCAAAATATGACCCATTGCCAATTTCAGTAATTGGCATATTTTAGGTATGAAACGTCGTAATTTTAAACTGAAAATAGTTGCAGAGTCAGAATTCGGCTCAAAAATCACGCTCAGGAGTAAAATTTCCGACACTTCAGACATTTTCAAAACTGCAGGGGGGTTTGGGCAAAATATGACACATCGCCGTTTTCAGTAATTGGCATATTTTCTGTATGAAACTTCGTAATTTGAAACTGAAAATAGGTGCAGAGAGTCAGAATTCGGCTCAAAAATCACGCTCAGGCGTCAAATTTCCAACATTTCAGACATTTTAAAAATGCAGGGGGGTTTGGGCAAAATATGACCCATCGCTGTTTTCAGTTATTGGCATATTTTCGGTATAAAAATTCGTAATTTGAAACTGAAAATAGGTGCAGAGAGTCAGAACTCGATAAAAAATCACGCTCAGGAGTCAAATTTCCGACATTTCAGACATTTTGAAAACTGCAGGGGGGTTTGGGCAAAATATGACCCATCGCCGTTTTCAGTAATTGGCATATTTTCGGTATAAAAAGTCGTAATTTGAAACTGAAAATAGGTGCAGAGCGTCAGAATTCGGATAAAAAATCACGCTCAGGAGTCAAATTTCCGGCATTTCAGACATTTTGAAAACTGCAGGGGGGTTTGGCCAAAATATGACCCTATCGCCGTTTTCAGTAATTGGCATATTTTTTGGTATTAAAAGTCATAATTTGAAACTGAAAATAGGTGCAGAGAGTCAATTCGGATAAAAAATCACGCTCAGGAGTCAAATTTCCGACATTTCAGACATTTTAAAAACTCCTGGGGGGTTTGGGCAAAGTATGACCCATCGCCGTTTTCAGTAATTGGCTTATTTTTGGTATAAAAAGTCGTAATTTGAAATTGAAAATAGGTGCAGAGAGTCAGAATTCGGCTGAAAAATCACGGTCAGGAGTCAAATTTCCGACATTTCAGACATATTAAAAACTGCAGGGGAGTTTGTGCAAAATATGACCCATCGCCGTTTTCAGTAATTGCCTTATTTTAGGTATGAAACGTAGTAATTTGAAACTGAAAATAGGTGCAGAGAGTCAGAATTCGGCTCAAAAATCACGCTCAGGATTCAAATTTCCGACATTTCAGACATTTTGAAAACTGTAGGGGGGTTTGGCCAAAATATGACCCAACGCCAATTTCAGTAATTGGCATATTTTAGGTATGAAACGTCGTAATTTGAAACTGAAAATAGGTGCAGAGTCAGAATTTGGCTCAAAAATCACGCTCAGGAGTCAAATTTCCGACATTTCAGACATTTTGAAAACTGCAGGGGGATTTGGGCAAAATATGACCCATCAATGTTTTCAGTAATTGGCATATTATCGGTATAAAAAGTCGTAATTTGAAACTGAAAATAGGTGCAGAGAGTCAGAATTTGGCAAAAAAATCATGCTCAGGAGTCAAATTTCCGACATTTCAGACATTTTCAATACTGCAGGGGGGTTTGGGCAAAATATGACCCATCGCCGTTTACAGTAATTGGCATATTTTTGGTATGAAACGTCTTAATTGGAAACTGAAAATAGGTGCAGAGAGTCAGAATTCGGCTCGAAAATCACGCTCAGGAGTCATATTTCCAACATTTCAGACATTTTGAAAACTGCAGGGGGGTTTGGGCAAAATATGACCCATCACCGTTTTCAGTAATTGGCAAATTTTCGGTATAAAAAGTCGTAATTTGAAACTGAAATTAGGTGCAGAGAGTCAGAATTCGGATAAAAAATCATGCTCAGGAGTCAAATTTCCGACATTTTAGACATTTTAAAAACTGCAGGGGGGTTTGGGCAAAATATGACCCATCGCCGTTTTCAGTAATTAGCTTATTTTCGGTATGAAACTTCGTAATTTAAAACTGAAAATAGGTGCAGAGAGTCAGAATTCGGCTCAAAAATCACGCTCAGGAGTCAAATTTCCAACATTTCAGACATTTTAAAAATGCAGGGGGGGTTTTGGCATAATATGACCCATCGCCGTTTTCAGTAATTGGCATATTTTAGGTATGAAACGTCGTAATTTGAAACTGAAAATAGGTGCAGAGAGTCAGAATTCGGCTCAAAAATCGCGCTCAGGAGTCAAATTTCCGACATTTCAGACATTTTGAAAACTGCAGGGGGGTTTGGGCAAAATATGACCTATCGCTGTTTTCAGTAATTGGCATATTTTCGGTATAAAAATTCGTAATTTGAAACTGAAAATAGGTGCAGAGAGTCAGAATTCGATAAAAAATCACGCTCAGGAGTCAAATTTCCGACATTTCAGACATTTTGAAAACTGCAGGGGGGTTTGGGCAAAATATGACCCTCGCCGTTTACATTAATTAGCATATTTTCGGTATGAAACTTCGTAATTTGAAACTGAAAATTGGTGCAGAGAGTCAGAATTCGGCTCAAAAATTACGCTCAGGAGTCAAATTTCCGACATTTAAGACATTTTGAAAACTGCAGGGGGGTTTGGGCAAAATATGACCCATCGCCGTTTTCAGTAATTGACATATTTTCGGTATAAAAAGTCGTAATTTGAAACTGAAATTAGGTGCAGAGAGTCAGAATTCGGATAAAAAATCACGCTCAGGAGTCAAATTTCGGACATTTCAGACATTTTGAAAACTGCAGGGGGGTTTGGGCAAAATATGACCCATCGCTGTTTTCAGTAATTGGCATATTTTCGGTATAAAAATTCGTAATTTGAAACTGAAAATAGGTGCAGAGAGTCAGAATTCGATAAAAAATCACGCTCAGGAGTCAAATTTCCGACATTTCAGACATTTTGAAAACTGCAGGGGGGTTTGGGCTAAATATGACCCTCGCCGTTTACATTAATTAGCATATTTTCGGTATGAAACTTCGTAATTTGAAACTGAAAATTGGTGCAGAGAGTCAGAATTCGGCTCAAAAATCACGCTCTGGAGTCAAATTTCCGACATTTAAGACATTTTGAAAACTGCAGGGGGGTTTGGGCAAAATATGACCCATCGCCGTTTTCAGTAATTGACATATTTTCGGTATAAAAAGTCGTAATTTGAAACTGAAATTAGGTGCAGAGAGTCAGAATTCGGATAAAAAATCACGCTCAGGAGTCAAATTTCGGACATTTCAGACATTTTGAAAACTGCAGGGGGGTTTGGGCAAAATATGACCCATCGTCGTTTACAGTAATTGGCATATTTTCGGTATGAAACGTCGTAATTTGAAACTGAAGATAGGTGCAGAGAGTCAGAATTCGGATAAAAAATCACACTCAGGAGTCAAATTTCCGGCATTTCAGACATTTTTGAAAACTGCAGGGGGTTTGGCCAAAATATGACCCATCGCCGTTTTCAGTAATTGGCATATTTTTTGGTATGAAAAGTCATAATTTGAAACTGAAAATAGATGCAGAGAGTCAGAATTCGGATAAAAGATCACGCTCAGGAGTCAAATTTCCGACATTTCAGACATTTTAAAAACTGCAGGGGAGTTTGTGCAAAATATGACCCATCGCCGTTTTCAGTAATTGCCTTATTTTAGGTATGAAACGTCGTAATTTTAAACTGAAAATAGGTGCAGAGTCAGAATTCGGCTCAAAAATCACGCTCAGGAGTCAAATTTCCGACATTTCAGACATTTTGAAAACTGCAGGGGGATTTGGGCAAAATATGACCCATCGCCGTTTTCAGTAATTGGCATATTATCGGTATAAAAAGTCGTAATTTGAAACTGAAAATAGGTGCAGAGAGTCATAATTTGGCAAAAAAATCACGCTCAGGAGTCAAATTTCCGACATTTCAGACATTTTCAATACTGCAGGGGGGTTTGGGCAAAATATGACCCATCGCCGTTTACAGTAATTGGCATATTTTTGGTATGAAACGTCATAATTTGAAACTGAAAATAGGTGCAGAGAGTCAGAATTCGGCTCAAAAATCACGCTCAGGAGTCATATTTCCAACATTTCAGACATTTTAAAAACTGCAGGGGGGTTTGGGTCAAAATATGACCCATCACCGTTTTCAGTAATTGGCATATTTTCGGTATAAAAAGTCGTAATTTGAAACTGAAATTAGGTGCAGAGAGTCAGAATTCGGATAAAAAATCACGCTCAGGAGTCAAATTTCCGACATTTTAGACATTTTAAAAACTGCAGGGGGGTTTGGGCAAAATATGACCCATCGCCGTTTTCAGTAACTGGCAAATTTTCGGTGTGAAACTTCGTAATTTGAAACTGAAAATAGGTGCAGAGAGTCAGAATTTGGCTCAAAAATCACGCTCAGGAGTCAAATTTCCAACATTTCAGGACATTTTAAAAATGCAGGGGGGGTTTTGGCATTATATGACCCATCGCCGTTTTCAGTAATTGGCATATTTTAGGTATGAAACGTCGTAATTTGAAACTGAAAATAGGTGCAGAGAGTCAGAATTCGGCTCAAAAATCGCGCTCAGGAGTCAAATTTCCGACATTTCAGACATTTTGAAAACTGCAGGGGGGTTTGGGCAAAATATGACCCATCGCTGTTTTTCAGTAATTGGCATATTTTCGGTATAAAAAGTCGTAATTTGAAAGTGAAAATAGGTGCAGAGAGTCAGAATTCGGATAAAAAATCACGCTCAGCAGTCAAATTTCCGACATTTCAGACATTTTGAAAACTGCAGGGGGGTTTGGGCAAAATATGACCCATCGCTGTTTTCAGTAATTGGCATATTTTCGGTATAAAAAGTCGTAATTTGAAAGTGAAAATAGGTGCAGAGAGTCAGAATTCGGATAAAAAATCACGCTCAGCAGTCAAATTTCCGACATTTCAGACATTTTGAAAAACTGCAAGGGGGTTTGGGCAAAATATGACCCATCGCCAATTTCAGTAATTGGCATATTTTAGGTATGAAACGTCGTAATTTTAAACTGAAAATAGGTGCAGAGTCAGAATTCGGCTCAAAAATCACGCTCAGGAGTCAAATTTCTGACATTTCAGACATTTTGAAACTGCAAGGGGGTTTGGGCAAAATATGACCCATCGCCAATTTCAGTAATTGGCATATTTTAGGTATGAAACGTCGTAATTTTAAACTGAAAATAGGTGCAGAGTCAGAATTGGGCTCAAAAATCACGCTCAGGAGTCAAATTTCCGACATTTCAGACATTTTGAAAACTGCAGGGGGATTTGGGCAAAATATGACCCATCGCAGTTTTCAGTAATTGGCATATTATCGGTATAAAAAGTCGTAATTTGAAACTGAAAATAGGTGCAGAGAGTCAGAATTCGGATAAAAAATCACGCTCAGGAGTCAAATTTCGGACATTTCAGACATTTAGAAAACTGCAGGGGGGTTTGGGCAAAATATGACCCATCGCCGTCTACAGTAATTGGCATATTTTCGGTATGAAACGTCGTAATTTGAAACTGAAAATAGGTCCAGAGAGTCAGAATTCGGATAAAAAATCACGCTCAGGAGTCAAATTTCCGGCATTTCAGACATTTTGAAAACTGCAGGGGGGTTTGGCCAAAATATGACCCATCGCCGTTTTCAGTAATTGGCATATTTTTTGGTATGAAAAGTCATAATTTGAAGCTGAAAATAGGTGCAGAGAGTCAGAATTCGGATAAAAAATCACGCTCAGGAGTCAAATTTCCGGTATTTCAGACATTTTAAAAACTGCAGGGGGGTTTGGGCAAAGTATGACCCATCGACGTTTTCAGTAATTGGCTTATGTTTGGTATAAAAAGTAGTAATTTGTAATTGAAAATAGGTGCAGAGAGTCAGAATTCGGCTCAAAAATCACGCTCAGGAGTCAAATTTCCGAAATTTCAGACAATTTAAAAACTGCAGGGGAGTTTGTGCAAAATATGACCCATCGCCGTTTTCAGTAATTGCCTTATTTTAGGTATGAAACGTCGTAATTTGAAACTGAAAATAGGTGCAGAGAGTCAGAATTAGGCTTAAAAATCACGCTCAGGAGTCAAATTTCCGACATTTCAGACATTTTGGAAACTGCAAGGGGGTTTGGGCAAAATATGACCTATCGCCAATTTCAGTAATTGGCATATTTTAGGTATGAAGCGTCGTAATTTGAAACTGAAAATAGGTGCAGAGTCAGAATTCGCCTCAAAAATCACGCTCAGGAGTCATATTTCCGACATTTCACACATTTTGAAAACTGCAGGGGGATTTGGGCAAATATAACCCATCGCCGTTTTCAGTAATTGGCAAATTATCGGTATAAAAAGTCGTAATTTTAAACTGAAAATAGGTGCAGAGAGTCAGAATTAGGCTCAAAAATCACGCTCAGGAGTCAAATTTCCGACATTTCAGACATTTTCAAAACTGCAGGGGGGTTTGGGCAAAATATGACCCATCGTCGTTTATAGTAATTGGCTTATTTTCGGTATGAAACGTCGTAATTTGAAACTGAAGATAGGTGCAGAGAGTCAGAATTCGGATAAAAAATCACGCTCAGGAGTCAAATTTCCGGCATTTCAGACATTTTGAAAACTGCAGGGGTGTTTGGCCAAAATATGACCCATCGCCGTTTTTCAGTAATTGGCATATAATTTGGTATGAAAAGTCATAGTTTTGAAACTGAAAATAGGTGCAGAGAGTCAGAATTCGGCTCAAAAATCACGCTCATGAGTCAAATTTCTGACATTTCAGACATTTTGAAAACTGCAAGTGGGTTTGGGCAAAATATGACCCATCGCCAATTTCAGTAATTGGCATATTTTAGGTATGAAACGTCGTAATTTTAAACTGAAAATAGGTGCAGAGTCAGAATTTGGCTCAAAAATCACGCTCAGGAGTCAAATTTCCGACATTTCAGACATTTTCAAAACTGCAGGGGGGTTTGGGCAAAATATGACTCATCGTCGTTTATAGTAATTGGCATATTTTCGGTATGAAACGTCGTAATTTGAAACTGAAGATAGGTGCAGAGAGTCAGAATTCGGATAAAAAATCACGCTCAGGAGTCAAATTTCCGGCATTTCAGACATTTTGAAAACTGCAGGGGTGTTTGGCCAAAATATGACCCATCGCCGTTTTAAGTAATTGGCATATAATTTGGTATGAAAAGTCATAGTTTGAAACTGAAAATAGGTGCAGAGAGTCAGAATTCGGCTCAAAAATAGCGCTCATGAGTCAAATATCTGACATTTCAGACATTTTGAAAACTGCAAGGGGGTTTGGGCAAAATATGACCCATCGCCAATTTCAGTAATTGGCATATTTTAGGTATGAAACGTCGTAATTTTAAACTGAAAATAGGTGCAGAGTCAGAATTCGGCTCAAAAATCACGCTCAGGAGTCAAATTTCTGACATTTCAGACATTTTGAAAACTGCAAGGGGGTTTGGGCAAAATATGACCCATCGCCAATTTCAGTAATTGGCATATTTAGGTATGAAACGTCGTAATTTTAAACTGAAAATAGGTGCAGAGTCAGAATTCGGCTCAAAAATCACGCTCAGGAGTCAAATTTCCGACATTTCAGACATTTTGAAAACTGCAGGGGGATTTGGGCAAAATATGACCCATCGCCGTTTTCAGTAATTGGCATATTATCGGTATAAAAAGTCGTAATTTGAAACTGAAAATAGGTGCAGAGAGTCAGAATTTGGCTCAAAAATCACGCTCAGGAGTAAAATTTCCGACATTTCAGACATTTTCAAAACTGCAGGGGGGTTTGGGCAAAATATGACCCATCGCTGTTTTCAGTAATTCTCATATTTTCGGTATGAAACTTCGTAATTTGAAACTGAAAATAGGTGCAGAGAGTCAGAATTCGGCTCAAAAATCACGCTCAGGAGTCATATTTCCAACATTTCAAACATTTTAAAAACTGCAGGGGGGTTTGGGCAAAATATGACCCATCACCGTTTTCAGTAATTGGCATATTTTCGGTATAAAAATCGTAATTTGAAACTGAAATTAGGTGCAGAGAGTCAGAATTCGGATAAAAAATCACGCTCAGGAGTCAAATTTCGGACATTTCAGACATTTAGAAAACTGCAGGGGGGTTTGGGCAAAATATGACCCATCGCCGTCAACAGTAATTGGCATATTTTTGGTATGAAACGTCGTAATTTGAAACTGAAAATAGGTCCAGAGAGTCAGAATTCGGATAAAAAATCACGATCAGGAGTCAAATTTCCGGCATTTCAGACATTTTGAAAACTGCAGGGGGGTTTGGCCAAAATATGACCCATCGCCGTTTTCAGTAATTGGCATATTTTTTGGTATGAAAAGTCATAATTTGAAACTGAAAATAGGTGCAGAGAGTCAGAATTCGGATAAAAAATCACGCTCAGGAGTCAAATTTCCGATATTTCAGACATTTTAAAAACTGCAGGGGCGTTTGGGCAAAGTATGACCCATCGACGTTTTCAGTAATTGGCTTATGTTTGGTATAAAAAGTAGTAATTTGAAATTGAAAATAGGTGCAGAGAGTCAGAATTCGGCTCAAAAATCACGCTACGGAGTCAAATTTCCGAAATTTCAGACATTTTAAAAACTGCAGGGGAGTTTGTGCAAAATATGACCCATCGCCGTTTTCAGTAATTGCCTTATTTTAGGTATGAAACGTCGTAATTTGAAACTGAAAATAGGTGCAGAGAGTCAGAATTCGGCTTAAAAATCACGCTCAGGAGTCAAATTTCCGACATTTCAGACATTTGAAAACTGCAAGGGGGTTTGGGCAAAATATGACCTATCGCCAATTTCAGTAATTGGCATATTTTAGGTATGAAGCGTCGTAATTTGAAACTGAAAATAGGTGCAGAGTCAGAATTCGGCTCAAAAATCACGCTCAGGAGTCATATTTTCCAACATTTCAGACATTTTGAAAACTGCAGGGGGATTTGGGCAAAATATAACCCATCGCCGTTTTCAGTAATTGGCAAATTATCGGTATAAAAAGTCGTAATTTTAAACTGAAAATAGGTGCAGAGAGTCAGAATTAGGCTCAAAAATCACGCTCAGGAGTCAAATTTCCGACATTTCAGACATTTTCAAAACTGCAGGGGGGTTTGGGCAAAATATGACCCATCGTCGTTTATAGTAATTGGCATATTTTCGGTATGAAACGTCGTAATTTGAAACTGAAGATAGGTGCAGAGAGTCAGAATTCGGATAAAAAATCACGCTCAGGAGTCAAATTTCCGGCATTTCAGACATTTTGAAAACTGCAGGGGTGTTTGGCCAAAATATGACCCATCGCCATTTTCAGTAATTGGCATATAATTTGGTATGAAAAGTCATAGTTTGAAACTGAAAATATTTGCAGAGAGTCAGTATTCGGCTCAAAAATCACGCTCATGAGTCAAATTTCTGACATTTCAGACATTTTGAAAACTGCAAGGGGGTTTGGGCAAAATATGACCCATCGCCAATTTCAGTAATTGGCATATTTTAGGTATGAAACGTCGTAATTTTAAACTGAAAATAGGTGCAGAGTCAGAATTTGGCTCAAAAATCACGCTCAGGAGTCAAATTTCCGACATTTCAGACATTTTCAAAACTGCAGGGGGGTTTGGGCAAAATATGACCCATCGTCGTTTATAGTAATTGGCATATTTTCGGTATGAAACGTCGTAATTTGAAACTGAAGATAGGTGCAGAGAGTCAGAATTCGGATAAAAAATCACGCTCAGGAGTCAAATTTCCGGCATTTCAGACATTTTGAAAACTGCAGGGGTGTTTGGCCAAAATATGACCCATCGCCGTTTTAAGTAATTGGCATATAATTTGGTATGAAAAGTCATAGTTTGAAACTGAAAATAGGTGCAGAGAGTCAGAATTCGGCTCAAAAATAGCGCTCATGAGTCAAATATCTGACATTTCAGACATTTTGAAAACTGCAAGGGGGTTTGGGCAAAATATGACCCATCGCCAATTTCAGTAATTGGCATATTTTAGGTATGAAACGTCGTAATTTTAAACTGAAAATAGGTGCAGAGTCAGAATTCGGCTCAAAAATCACGCTCAGGAGTCAAATTTCTGACATTTCAGACATTTTGAAAACTGCAAGGGGGTTTGGGCAAAATATGACCCATCGCCAATTTCAGTAATTGGCATATTTAGGTATGAAACGTCGTAATTTTATACTGAAAATAGGTGCAGAGTCAGAATTCGGCTCAAAAATCACGCTCAGGAGTCAAATTTCCGACATTTCAGACATTTTGAAAACTGCAGGGGGATTTGGGCAAAATATGACCCATCGCCGTTTTCAGTAATTGGCATATTATCGGTATAAAAAGTCGTAATTTGAAACTGAAAATAGGTGCAGAGAGTCAGAATTTGGCTCAAAAATCACGCTCAGGAGTAAAATTTCCGACATTTTAGACATTTTCAAAACTGCAGGGGGGTTTGGGCAAAATATGACCCATCTCCGTTTTCAGTAATTCTCATATTTTCGGTATGAAACGTCGTAATTTGAAACTGAAAATAGGTGCAGAGAGTCAGAATTCGGCTCAAAAATCATGCTCAGGAGTCATATTTCCAACATTTCAAACATTTTAAAAACTGCAGGGGGGTTTGGGCAAAATATGACCCATCACCGTTTTCAGTAATTGGCATATTTTCGGTATAAAAATCGTAATTTGAAACTGAAATTAGGTGCAAAGAGTCAGAATTCGGATAAAAAATCACGCTCAGGAGTCAAATTTCGGACATTTCAGACATTTAGAAAACTGCAGGGGGGTTTGGGCAAAATATGACCCATCGCCGTCAACAGTAATTGGCATATTTTCGGTATGAAACGTCGTAATTTGAAACTGAAAATAGGTCCAGAGAGTCAGAATTCGGATAAAAAATCACGCTCAGGAGTCAAATTTCCGGCATTTCAGACATTTTGAAAACTGCAGGGGGGTTTGGCCAAAATATGACCCATCGCCGTTTTCAGTAATTGGCATATTTTTTGGTATGAAAAGTCATAATTTGAAACTGAAAATAGGTGCAGAGAGTCAGAATTCGGATAAAAAATCACGCTGAGGAGTCAAATTTCCGATATTTCAGACATTTTAAAAACTGCAGGGGCGTTTGGGCAAAGTATGACCCATCGACGTTTTCAGTAATTGGCTTATGTTTGGTATAAAAAGTAGTAATTTGAAATTGAAAATAGGTGCAGAGAGTCAGAATTCGGCTTAAAAATCACGCTCAGGAGTCAAATTTCCGACATTTCAGACATTTTGAAAACTGCAAGGGGGTTTGGGCAAAATATGACCTATCGCCAATTTCAGTAATTGGCATATTTTAGGTATGAAGCGTCGTAATTTGAAACTGAAAATAGGTGCAGAGTCAGAATTCGGCTCAAGAATCACGCTCAGGAGTCATATTTCCAACATTTCAGACATTTTGAAAACTGCAGGGGGATTTGGGCAAAATATAACCCATCGCCGTTTTCAGTAATTGGCAAATTATCGGTATAAAAAGTCGTAATTTTAAACTGAAAATAGGTGCAGAGAGTCAGAATTAGGCTCAAAAATCACGCTCAGGAGTCAAATTTCCGACATTTCAGACATTTTCAAAACTGCAGGGGGGTTTGGGCAAAATATGACCCATCGTCGTTTATAGTAATTGGCATATTTTCGGTATGAAACGTCGTAATTTGAAACTGAAGATAGGTGCAGAGAGTCAGAATTCGGATAAAAAATCACGCTCAGGAGTCAAATTTCCGGCATTTCAGACATTTTGAAAACTGCAGGGGTGTTTGGCCAAAATATGACCCATCGCCGTTTTCAGTAATTGGAATATAATTTGGTATGAAAAGTCATAGTTTGAAACTGAAAATAGGTGCAGAGAGTCAGAATTCGGCTCAAAAATCACGCTCATGAGTCAAATTTCTGACATTTCAGACATTTTGAAAACTGCAAGGGGGTTTGGGCAAAATATGACCCATCGCCAATTTCAGTAATTGGCATATTTTAGGTATGAAACGTCGTAATTTTAAACTGAAAATAGGTGCAGAGTCAGAATTCGGCTCAAAAATCACGCTCAGGAGTCAAATTTCTGACATTTCAGACATTTTGAAAACTGCAAGGGGGTTTGGGCAAAATATGACCCATCGCCAATTTCAGTAATTGGCATATTTTAGGTATGAAACGTCGTAATTTTAAACTGAAAATAGGTGCAGAGTCAGAATTCGCCTCAAAAATCACGCTCAGGAGTCAAATTTCCGACATTTCAGACATTTTGAAAACTGCAGGGGGACTTGGGCAAAATATGACCCATCGCTGTTTTCAGTAATTGGCATATTTTCGGTATAAAAAGTCGTAATTTGAAACTGAAAATAGGTGCAGAGAGTCAGAATTCGGATAAAAAATCACGCTCAGCAGTCAAATTTCCGACATTTCAGACATTTTGAAAACTGCAGGGGGGTTTGGGCAAAATATGACCCTCACCGTTTACATTAATTAGCATATTTTCGGTATGAAACTTCGTAATTTGAAACTAAAAATTGGTGCAGAGAGTCAGAATTCGGCTCAAAAATCACGCTCAGGAGTCAAATTTCCGACATTTAAGACATTTTGAAAACTGCAGGGGGGTTTGGGCAAAATATGACCTATCGCCAATTTCAGTAATTGGCATATTTTAGGTATGAAACGTCGTAATTTGAAACTGAAAATAGGTGCAGAGTCAGAATTCGGCTCAAAAATTACGCTCAGCAGTCAAATTTCCGACATTTCAGACATTTTGAAAACTGCAGGGGGATTTGGGCAAAATATAACCCATCGCCGTTTTCAGTAATTGGCATATTATCGGTATAAAAAGTCGTAATTTGAAACTGAAAATAGGTGCAGAGAGTCAGAATTTGGCTCGAAAATCACGCTCAGGAGTCAAATTTCCGACATTTCAGACATTTTCAAAACTGCAGGGGGGTTTGGGCAAAATATGACCCATCGTCGTTTTCAGTAATTCTCATATTTTCGGTATGAAACGTCGTAATTTGAAACTGAAAATAGGTGCAGAGAGTCAGAATTCGGCTCAAAAATCACGCTCAGGAGTCATATTTCCAACATTTCAAACATTTTGAAAACTGCAGGGTGGGTTTGGGCAAAATATGACCCATCACCGTTTTCAGTAATTGGCATATTTTCGGTATAAAAAGTCGTAATTTGAAACTGAAATTAGGTGCAGAGAGTCAGAATTCGGATGAAAAATCACGCTCAGGAGTCAAATTTCGGACATTTCAGACATTTAGAAAACTGCAGGGGGGTGTGGGCAAAATATGACCCATCGCCGTCTACAGTAATTGGCATATTTTCGGTATGAAACGTCGTAATTTGAAACTGAAAATAGGTCCAGAGAGTCAGAATTCGGATAAAAAATCACGCTCAGGAGTCAAATTTCCGGCATTTCAGACATTTTGAAAACTGCAGGGGGGTTTGGCCAAAATATGACCCATCGCCGTTTTCAGTAATTGGCTTATTTTTGGTATAAAAAGTAGTAATTTGAAATTGAAAATAGGTGCAGAGAGTCAGAATTCGGCTCAAAAATCACGCTCAGGAGTCAAATTTCCGAAATTTCAGACATTTTAAAAACTGCAGGGGAGTTTGTGCAAAATATGACCCATCGCCGTTTTCAGTAATTGCCTTATTTTAGGTATGAAACGTCGTAATTTGAAACTGAAAATAGGTGCAGAGAGTCAGAATTCGGCTTAAAAATCAGGCTCAGGAGTCAAATTTCCGACATTTCAGACATTTTGAAAACTGCAAGGGGGTTTGGGCAAAATATGACCTATCGCAATTTCAGTAATTGGCATATTTTAGGTATGAAGCGTCGTAATTTGAAACTGAAAATAGGTGCAGAGTCAGAATTCGGCTCAAAAATCACGCTCAGGAGTCATATTTCCAACATTTCAGACATTTTGAAAACTGCAGGGGGATTTGGGCCAAATATAACCCATCGCCGTTTTCAGTAATTGGCAAATTATCGGTATAAAAAGTCGTAATTTGAAACTGAAAATAGGTGCAGAGAGTCAGAATTTGGCTCAAAAATCACGCTTAGGAGTCAAATTTCCGACATTTCAGACATTTTCAAAACTGCAGGGGGGTTTGGGCAAAATATGACCCATCGTCGTTTATATTAATTGACATATTTTCGGTATGAAACGTCGTAATTTGAAACTGAAGATAGGTGCAGAGAGTCAGAATTCGGATAAAAAATCACGCTCAGGAGTCAAATTTCCGGCATTTCAGACATTTTGAAAACTGCAGGGGTGTTTGGCCAAAATATGACCCATCACCGTTTTCAGTAATTGGCATATTTTCGGTATAAAAAGTCGTAATTTGAAACTGAAATTAGGTGCAGAGAGTCAGAATTCGGCTCAAAAATCACGCTCAGGAGTCAAATTTCCAACATTTCAGACATTTTAAAAATGCAGAGGGGGGGGTTTTGGCATAATATGACCCATCGCCGTTTTCAGTAATTGGCATATTTTAGGTATGAAACGTCGTAATTTGAAACTGAAAATAGGTGCAGAGAGTCAGAATTCGGCTCAAAAATCACGCTCAGGAGTCAAATTTCCGACATTTCAGACATTTTGAAAACTGCAGGGGGTTTGGGCAAAATATGACCTATCGCTGTTTTCAGTAATTGGCATATTTTCGGTACAAAAAGTCGTAATTTGAAACTGAAAATAGGTGCAGAGAGTCAGAAATCGCATAAAGAATCACGCTCAGGAGTCAAATTTCCGACATTTCAGTCATTTTGAAAACTGCAGGGGGGTTTGGGCAAAATATGACCCTCGCCGTTTTCATTATTTGGCATATTTTCGGTATGAAACTTCGTAATTTGAAACTGAAAATTGGTGCAGAGAGTCAGAATTCGGCTCAAAAATCACGCTCAGGAGTCAAATTTCCGACATTTAAGACATTTTGAAAACTGCAGGGGGGTTTGGGCAAAATATGACCCATCACCGTTTTCATTAATTGGCATATTTTCGGTCTAAAAAGTCGTAATTTGAAACTGAAATTAGGTGCAGAGAGTCAGAATTCGGTTAAAAAATCATGCTCAGGAATCAAATTTCCGAAATTTCAGACATTGTAAAAACTGCAGGGGAGTTTGAACAAAATATGACCATCGCCGTTTTCAGTAATTGCCTTATTTTAGGTATGAAACGTCGTAATTTGAAACTGAAAATAGGTGCAGAGAGTCAGAATTCGGCTTAAAAATCACGCTCAGGAGTCAAATTTCCGACATTTCAGACATTTTGAAAACTGCAGGGGGGTTTGGGCAAAATATGACCCATCGCCGTTTTCAGTAATTGGCATATTTTCGGTATAAAAAGTCGTAATTTGAAACTGAAAATAGGTGCAGAGAGTCAGCATTCGGATAAAAAATCACGCTCAGGAGTCAAATTTCGGATATTTCAGACATTTTGAAAACTGCAGGGGTGGTTTGGGCAAAATATGACCCATCGCCGTTTACAGTAATTGGCATATTTTCGGTATGAAACTTTGTAATTTGAAACTGAAAATAGGTGCAGAGAGTCAGAATTCGGCTCAATAATCACGCTCAGGAGTCAAATTTCCGACATTTCAGACATTTTGAAAACTGCAGGGGGGTTTGGGCAAAATATGACCCATCGCCGTTTTCAGTAATTGGCATATTTTCGGTATAAAAAGTCGTAATTTGAAACTGAAAATAGGTGCAGAGAGTCAGCATTCGGATAAAAAATCACGCTCAGGAGTCAAATTTCGGATATTTCAGACATTTTGAAAACTGCAGGGGTGGTTTGGGCAAAATATGACCCATCGTCGTTTACAGTAATTGGCATTTTTTCGGTATGAAACGTCGTAATTTGAAACTGAAGATAGGTGCAGAGAGTCAGAATTCGGATAAAAAATCACGCTCAGGAGTCAAATTTCCGGCATTTCAGATATTTTGAAAACTGCAGGGGGGTTTGGCCAAAATATGACCCATCGCCGTTTTCAGTAATTGGCATATTTTTTGGTATGAAAAGTCATAATTTGAAACTGAAAATAGGTGCAGAGAGTCAGAATTCGGATAAAAGATCACGCTCAGGAGTCAAATTTCCGACATTTCAGACATTTAAAACTGCAGGGGGGTTTGGGCAAAGTATGACCCATCGCCGTTTTCAGTAATTGGCATATTTTTGGTATAAAAAGTCGTAATTTGAAATTGAAAATAGGTGCAGAGAGTCAGAATTCGGCTAAAAAATCACGCTCAGGAGTCAAATTTCCGACATTTCAGACATTTTAAAAACTGCAGGGGAGTTTGTGCAAAATATAACCCATCGCCGTTTTCAGTAATTGCCTTATTTTAGGTATGAAACGTCGTAATTTGAAACTGAAAATAAATGCAGAGAGTCAGAATTCGGCTCAAAAATCACGCTCATGAGTCAAATTTCCGACATTTCAGACATTTTGAAAACTGCAGGGGGGTTTGTGCAAAATATGACCCATCGCCGTTTTCAGTAATTGGCATATTATCGGTATAAAAAAGTCGTAATTTGAAACTGAAAATAGGTGCAGAGAGTCAGAATTTGGCTCAAAAATCATGCTCAGGAGTCAAATTTCCGACATTTCAGACATTTTCAAAACTGCAGGGGGGTTTGGGCAAAATATGATCCATCGCCGTTTTCAGTAATTGGCATATTTTCGGTATGAAACGTCGTAATTTGAAACTGAAAATAGGTGCAGAGAGTCAGAATTTGGCTCAAAAATCCCGCTCAGGAGTCATATTTCCAACATTTCAAACATTTTGAAAACTGCAGAGGGGTTTGGGCAAAATATGACCCATCACCGTTTTCAGTAATTGGCATATTTTCGGTATAAAAAGTCGTAATTTGAAACTGAAATTAGGTGCAGAAAGTAAGAATTCGGATAAAAAATCACGCTCAGGAGTCAAATTTCCAACATTTCTGATATTTTGAAAACTGCAGGGGGGTTTGGGCAAAATATGACCCATCGCCGTTTACAGTAATTGGCATATTTTCGGTATAAAAAGTCGTAATTTGAAACTGAAAATAGGTGCAGAGAGTCAGAATTCCGATAAAAAATCACATTCAGGAGTCAAATTTCCGACATTTCAGACATTTTGAAAACTGCAGGGGTGTTTGGGCAAAATATGACCCTCGCCGTTTACATTAATTGGCATATTTTCGGTATGAAACTTCGTAATTTGAAACTGAAAATTGGCGCAGAGAGTCAGAATTCGGCTCAAAAATCACGCTCAGGAGTCAAATTTCCGACATTTCAGATATTTTGAAAACTGCAGGGGGGTTTGGGCAAAATATGACCCATCGCCGTTTTCAGTAATTGGCATATTTTCGCTATAAAAATTCGTAATTTGAAATTGAAAATAGATGCAGAGAGTCAGAATTTGGCTCGAAAATCACGCTCAGGAGTCAAATATCCGACATTTCAGATATTTTGAAAACTGCAGGGGGGTTTGGGCAAAATATGACCCATCGCTGTTTTCAGTAATTGGCATATTTTCGGTATGAAACGTCGTAATTTGAAACTGAAAATAGTTGGAGAGAGTCAGAATTCGGCTCAAAAATCACGCACAGGAGTCAAATTTCCGACATTTCAGACATTTTGAAAACTGCAGGGGGGTTTGGGCAAAACATGACCCATCGCCGTTTTCAGTAATTGGCATATTTTCGGTATAAAAAGTCGTAATATGAAACTGAAAATAGGTGCAGAGAGTCAAAATTCGGCTAAAAAATCACGCTCAGGAGTCAAATTTCCGACATTTCAGACATTTTGAAAACTGCAGGCGGGTTTGGGCAAAACATGACCCATCGCCGTTTTCAGTAATTGGCATATTTTCGGTATAAAAAGTCGTAATTTGAAACTGAACATAGGTGCAGAGAGTCAAAATTCTGCTAAAAAATCACGCTCAGGAGTCAAATTTCCGACATTTCAGACATTTTGAAAACTGCAGGGGGGGGGGTTTGGGCAAAATATGACACATCGCCGTTTACAGTAATTGGCATATTTTCGGTATGAAACGTCGTAATTTGAAACTGAAAATAGGTGCAGAGAGTCAGAATTCCGATAAAAAATCACACTCAGGAGTCAAATTTCCGACGTTTCAGACATTTTGAAAACTGCAGGGGGGTTTGGGCAAAATATGACCCTCGCCGTTTACATTAATTGGCATATTTTCGGTATGAAACTTCGTAATTTGAAACTGAAAATTGGTGCAGAGAGTCAGAATTCGGCTCAAAAATCACGCTCAGGAGTCAAATTTCCGACATTTCAGATATTTTGAAAACTGCAGGGGGGTTTGGGCAAAATATGACCCATCGCCGTTTTCAGTAATTGGCATATTTTCGCTATAAAAAGTCGTAATTTGAAATTGAAAATAGATGCAGAGAGTCAGAATTCGGCTCGAAAATCACGCTCAGGAGTCAAATATCCGAAATTTCAGATATTTTGAAAACTGCAGGGGGGTTTGGGCAAAATATGACCCATCGCCGTTTTCAGTAATTGGCATATTTTCGGTATGAAACGTCGTAATTTGAAACTGAAAATAGTTGGAGAGAGTCAGAATTCGGCTCAAAAATCACGCACAGGAGTCAAATTTCCGACATTTCAGACATTTTGAAAACTGCAGGGGGGTTTGGGCAAAACATGACCCATCGCCGTTTTCAGTAATTGGCATATTTTCGGTATAAAAAGTCGTAATATGGAACTGAAAATAGGTGCAGAGAGTCAAAATTCGGCTAAAAAATCACGCTCAGGAGTCAAATTTCCGACATTTCAGACATTTTAAAAACTGCAGGTGGGTTTGGGCAAAATATGACCCATCGCCATTTTCAGTAATTGGCATATTTTAGGTATGAAACGTCGTAATTTGAAACTGAAAATAGGTGCAGAGTCAGAATTCGGCTCAAAAATCACGCTCAGGAGTCAAATTTCCGACATTTCAGACATTTTGAAAACTGCAGGGGGATTTGGGCAAAATATGACCCATCGCTGTTTTCAGTAATTGACATATTATCGGCATAAAAAGTCGTAATTTGAAACTGAAAATAGGTGCAGAGAGTCAGAATTCGGCTCAAAAATCACGCTCATGAGTCAAATTTCCGACATTTCTGACATTTTGAAAACAGCAGGGGGGTTTGGGCAAAATATGACCCATCGCTGTTTACAGTAATTGGCATATTTTCAGTATGAAACGTCGTAATTTGAAACTGAAAACAGGTGCAGGGAGTCAGGATTCAGCTCAAAATTCACGCTTAGGAATCAAATTTCCTACATTTCAGACATTTTGAAAACTGCAGGGGGGTTTGCGCAAAATATGACCAATAGCCGTTTTCAGTAATTGGCATATTTTCGGTATAAAAAGTCGTAATTTGAAACTATAATTGGTGCAGAGAGTCAGAATTCGGATAAAAAATCACGCTCAGGAGTCAAATTTCCGAAATTTCCGACATTTTGAAAACTGCAGGGGGGTTTGGGCAAAATATGACCCATCGCCTTTTACAGTAATTGGCATATTTTCGGTATGAAACGTCATAATTTGAAACTGAAAATAGGTGCAGAGAGTCAGAATTCGGATAAAAAATTACGCTCAGGAGTCAAATTTCCGACATTTCAGACATTTTGAAAACTGCAGGGGGGTTTGGCCAATATATCACCCATCGCCGTTTTCAGCAATTGGCATATTTTTTGGTATGAAAAGTCGTAATTAGAAACTGAAAATAGGTGCAGAGAGTCAGAATTCGGATAAAAAATCATGCTCAGGACTCAAATATCCGACATTTCAGACATTTTCAAAACTGCAGGGGGGTTTGGGCAAAATATGACCCATCGCCGTTTTCAGTAATTGGCATATTTTCGGTATGAAACGTCGTAATTTGAAACTGAAAATAGGTGCAGAGAGTCAGAATTCCGATAAAAAATCACACTCAGGAGTCAAATTTCCGACATTTCAGACATTTTGAAAACTGCAGGGGGGTTTGGGCAAAATATGACCCTCGCCGTTTACATTAATTGGCATACTTTCGGTATGAAACTTCGTAATTTGAAACTGAAAATTGGTGCAGAGAGTCAGAATTCGGCTCAAAAATCACGCTCAGGAGTCAAATTTCCGACATTTCAGACATTTTGAAAACTGCAGGGGGGTTTGGGCAAAATATGACCCATCGCCGTTTTCAGTAATTGGCATATTTTCGCTATAAAAAGTCGTAATTTGAAATTGAAAATAGATGCAGAGAGTCAGAATTCGGCTCGAAAATCACGCTCATGAGTCAAATATCCGACATTTCAGATATTTTGAAAACTGCAGGGGGGTTTGGGCAAAATATGACCCATCGCCGTTTTCAGTAATTGGCATATTTTCGGTATGATACGTCCTAATTTGAAACTGAAAATAGTTGGAGAGAGTCATAATTCGGCTCAAAAATCTCGCACAGGAGTCAAATTTCCGACATTTCAGACATTTTGAAAACTGCAGGGGGGTTTGGGCAAAACATGACCCAACGCCGTTTTCAGTAATTGGCATATTTTCGGTATAAAAAGTCGTAATTTGAAACTGAAAATAGGTGCAGAGAGTCAAAATTCGGCTAAAAAATCACGCTCAGGAGTCAAATTTCCGACATTTCAGACATTTTGAAAACTGCAGGGGGGTTTGGGCAAAACATGACCCATCGCCGTTTTCATTAATTGGCATATTTTCGGTATAAAAAGTCGTAATTTGAAACTGAAAATAGGTACAGAGAGTCAAAATTCGGCTAAAAAATCACGCTCAGGAGTCAAATTTCCGACATTTCAGACATTTTGAAAACTGCAGGGGGGGTTTGGGCAAAATATGACACATCGCCGTTTACAGTAATTGGCATATTTTCGGTATGAAACGTCGTAATTTGAAACTGAAAATAGGTGCAGAGAGTCAGAATTCGGCTCAAAAATCACGCTCAGGAGTCAAATTTCCGACATTTTAAAAACTGCAGGTGGGTTTGGGCAAAATATGACCCATCGCCATTTTCAGTAATTGGCATATTTTAGGTATGAAACGTCGTAATTTGAAACTGAAAATAGGTGCAGAGAGTCAGAATTCGGCTCAAAAATCACGCTCAGGAGTCAAATTTCCGACATTTCAGACATTTTGAAAACTGCAGGGGGATTTAGGCAAAATATGACCCATCGCTGTTTTCAGTAATTGACATATTATCGGTATAAAAAGTCGTAATTTGAAACAGAAAATAGGTGCAGAGAGTCAGAATTCGGCTCAAAAATCACGCTCAGGAGTCAAATTTCCGACATTTCAGACATTTTGAAAACTGCAGGGGGGTTTGGGCAAAATATGACCCATCGCTGTTTACAGTAATTGGCATATTTTCAGTATGAAACGTCGTAATTTGAAACTGAAAACAGGTGCAGAGAGTCAGGATTCAGCTCAAAAATCACGCTCAGGAGTCAAATTTCCGACATTTTAGACATTTTAAAAACTGCAGGTGGGTTTGGGCAAAATATGACCCATCGCCATTTTCAGTAATTGGCATATTTTAGGTATTAAACGTCGTAATTTGAAACTGAAAATAGATGCAGAGAGTCAGAATTCGGCTCAAAAATCACGCTCAGGAGTCAAATTTCCGACATTTCAGACATTTTAAAAACTGCAGGGGAGTTTGTGCAAAATATAACCCATCGCCGTTTTCAGTAATTGCCTTATTTTAGGTATGAAACGTCGTAATTTGAAACTGAAAATAAATGCAGAGAGTCAGAATTCGGCTCAAAAATCACGCTCATGAGTCAAATTTCCGACATTTCAGACATTTTGAAAACTGCAGGGGGGTTTGTGCAAAATATGACCCATCGCCGTTTTCAGTAATTGGCATATTATCGGTATAAAAAAGTCGTAATTTGAAACTGAAAATAGGTGCAGAGAGTCAGAATTTGGCTCAAAAATCATGCTCAGGAGTCAAATTTCCGACATTTCAGACATTTTCAAAACTGCAGGGGGGTTTGGGCAAAATATGACCCATCGCCGTTTTCAGTAATTGGCATATTTTCGGTATGAAACGTCGTAATTTGAAACTGAAAATAGGTGCAGAGAGTCAGAATTTGGCTCAAAAATCCCGCTCAGGAGTCATATTTCCAACATTTCAAACATTTTGAAAACTGCAGAGGGGTTTGGGCAAAATATGACCCATCACCGTTTTCAGTAATTGGCATATTTTCGGTATAAAAAGTCGTAATTTGAAACTGAAATTAGGTGCAGAAAGTAAGAATTCGGATAAAAAATCACGCTCAGGAGTCAAATTTCCAACATTTCTGATATTTTGAAAACTGCAGGGGGGTTTGGGCAAAATATGACCCATCGCCGTTTACAGTAATTGGCATATTTTCGGTATAAAAAGTCGTAATTTGAAACTGAAAATAGGTGCAGAGAGTCAGAATTCCGATAAAAAATCACATTCAGGAGTCAAATTTCCGACATTTCAGACATTTTGAAAACTGCAGGGGTGTTTGGGCAAAATATGACCCTCGCCGTTTACATTAATTGGCATATTTTCGGTATGAAACTTCGTAATTTGAAACTGAAAATTGGCGCAGAGAGTCAGAATTCGGCTCAAAAATCACGCTCAGGAGTCAAATTTCCGACATTTCAGATATTTTGAAAACTGCAGGGGGGTTTGGGCAAAATATGACCCATCGCCGTTTTCAGTAATTGGCATATTTTCGCAATAAAAATTCGTAATTTGAAATTGAAAATAGATGCAGAGAGTCAGAATTTGGCTCGAAAATCACGCTCAGGAGTCAAATATCCGACATTTCAGATATTTTGAAAACTGCAGGGGGGTTTGGGCAAAATATGACCCATCGCTGTTTTCAGTAATTGGCATATTTTCGGTATGAAACGTCGTAATTTGAAACTGAAAATAGTTGGAGAGAGTCAGAATTCGGCTCAAAAATCACGCACAGGAGTCAAATTTCCGACATTTCAGACATTTTGAAAACTGCAGGGGGGTTTGGGCAAAACATGACCCATCGCCGTTTTCAGTAATTGGCATATTTTCGGTATAAAAAGTCGTAATATGAAACTGAAAATAGGTGCAGAGAGTCAAAATTCGGCTAAAAAATCACGCTCAGGAGTCAAATTTCCGACATTTCAGACATTTTGAAAACTGCAGGCGGGTTTGGGCAAAACATGACCCATCGCCGTTTTCAGTAATTGGCATATTTTCGGTATAAAAAGTCGTAATTTGAAACTGAAAATAGGTGCAGAGAGTCAAAATTCGGCTAAAAAATCACGCTCAGGAGTCAAATTTCCGACATTTCAGACATTTTGAAAACTGCAGGGGGGTTTGGGCAAAATATGACCCATCGCTGTTTACAGTAATTGGCATATTTTCAGTATGAAACGTCGTAATTTGAAACTGAAAACAGGTGCAGAGAGTCAGGATTCAGCTCAAAAATCACGCTCAGGAGTCAAATTTCCGACATTTTAGACATTTTAAAAACTGCAGGTGGGTTTGGGCAAAATATGACCCATCGCCATTTTCAGTAATTGGCATATTTTAGGTATTAAACGTCGTAATTTGAAACTGAAAATAGGTGCAGAGAGTCAGAATTCGGCTCAAAAATCACGCTCAGGAGTCAAATTTCCGACATTTCAGACATTTTAAAAACTGCAGGGGAGTTTGTGCAAAATATAACCCATCGCCGTTTTCAGTAATTGCCTTATTTTAGGTATGAAACGTCGTAATTTGAAACTGAAAATAAATGCAGAGAGTCAGAATTCGGCTCAAAAATCACGCTCATGAGTCAAATTTCCGACATTTCAGACATTTTGAAAACTGCAGGGGGGTTTGTGCAAAATATGACCCATCGCCGTTTTCAGTAATTGGCATATTATCGGTATAAAAAAGTCGTAATTTGAAACTGAAAATAGGTGCAGAGAGTCAGAATTTGGCTCAAAAATCATGCTCAGGAGTCAAATTTCCGACATTTCAGACATTTTCAAAACTGCAGGGGGGTTTGGGCAAAATATGACCCATCGCCGTTTTCAGTAATTGGCATATTTTCGGTATGAAACGTCGTAATTTGAAACTGAAAATAGGTGCAGAGAGTCAGAATTTGGCTCAAAAATCCCGCTCAGGAGTCATATTTCCAACATTTCAAACATTTTGAAAACTGCAGAGGGGTTTGGGCAAAATATGACCCATCACCGTTTTCAGTAATTGGCATATTTTCGGTATAAAAAGTCGTAATTTGAAACTGAAATTAGGTGCAGAAAGTAAGAATTCGGATAAAAAATCACGCTCAGGAGTCAAATTTCCAACATTTCTGATATTTTGAAAACTGCAGGGGGGTTTGGGCAAAATATGACCCATCGCCGTTTACAGTAATTGGCATATTTTCGGTATAAAAAGTCGTAATTTGAAACTGAAAATAGGTGCAGAGAGTCAGAATTCCGATAAAAAATCACATTCAGGAGTCAAATTTCCGACATTTCAGACATTTTGAAAACTGCAGGGGTGTTTGGGCAAAATATGACCCTCGCCGTTTACATTAATTGGCATATTTTCGGTATGAAACTTCGTAATTTGAAACTGAAAATTGGCGCAGAGAGTCAGAATTCGGCTCAAAAATCACGCTCAGGAGTCAAATTTCCGACATTTCAGATATTTTGAAAACTGCAGGGGGGTTTGGGCAAAATATGACCCATCGCCGTTTTCAGTAATTGGCATATTTTCGCAATAAAAATTCGTAATTTGAAATTGAAAATAGATGCAGAGAGTCAGAATTTGGCTCGAAAATCACGCTCAGGAGTCAAATATCCGACATTTCAGATATTTTGAAAACTGCAGGGGGGTTTGGGCAAAATATGACCCATCGCTGTTTTCAGTAATTGGCATATTTTCGGTATGAAACGTCGTAATTTGAAACTGAAAATAGTTGGAGAGAGTCAGAATTCGGCTCAAAAATCACGCACAGGAGTCAAATTTCCGACATTTCAGACATTTTGAAAACTGCAGGGGGGTTTGGGCAAAACATGACCCTTCGCCGTTTTCAGTAATTGGCATATTTTCGGTATAAAAAGTCGTAATATGAAACTGAAAATAGGTGCAGAGAGTCAAAATTCGGCTAAAAAATCACGCTCAGGAGTCAAATTTCCGACATTTCAGACATTTTGAAAACTGCAGGCGGGTTTGGGCAAAACATGACCCATCGCCGTTTTCAGTAATTGGCATATTTTCGGTATAAAAAGTCGTAATTTGAAACTGAAAATAGGTGCAGAGAGTCAAAATTCGGCTAAAAAATCACGCTCAGGAGTCAAATTTCCGACATTTCAGACATTTTGAAAACTGCAGGGGGGGGGGGGGTTTGGGCAAAATATGACACATCGCCGTTTACAGTAATTGGCATATTTTCGGTATGAAACGTCGTAATTTGAAACTGAAAATAGGTGCAGAGAGTCAGAATTCCGATAAAAAATCACACTCAGGAGTCAAATTTCCGACGTTTCAGACATTTTGAAAACTGCAGGGGGGTTTGGGCAAAATATGACCCTCGCCGTTTACATTAATTGGCATATTTTCGGTATGAAACTTCGTAATTTGAAACTGAAAATTGGTGCAGAGAGTCAGAATTCGGCTCAAAAATCACGCTCAGGAGTCAAATTTCCGACATTTCAGATATTTTGAAAACTGCAGGGGGGTTTGGGCAAAATATGACCCATCGCCGTTTTCAGTAATTGGCATATTTTCGCTATAAAAAGTCGTAATTTGAAATTGAAAATAGATGCAGAGAGTCAGAATTCGGCTCGAAAATCACGCTCAGGAGTCAAATATCCGAAATTTCAGATATTTTGAAAACTGCAGGGGGGTTTGGGCAAAATATGACCCATCGCCGTTTTCAGTAATTGGCATATTTTCGGTATGAAACGTCGTAATTTGAAACTGAAAATAGTTGGAGAGAGTCAGAATTCGGCTCAAAAATCACGCACAGGAGTCAAATTTCCGACATTTCAGACATTTTGAAAACTGCAGGGGGGTTTGGGCAAAACATGACCCATCGCCGTTTTCAGTAATTGGCATATTTTCGGTATAAAAAGTCGTAATATGGAACTGAAAATAGGTGCAGAGAGTCAAAATTCGGCTAAAAAATCACGCTCAGGAGTCAAATTTCCGACATTTCAGACATTTTAAAAACTGCAGGTGGGTTTGGGCAAAATATGACCCATCGCCATTTTCAGTAATTGGCATATTTTAGGTATGAAACGTCGTAATTTGAAACTGAAAATAGGTGCAGAGTCAGAATTCGGCTCAAAAATCACGCTCAGGAGTCAAATTTCCGACATTTCAGACATTTTGAAAACTGCAGGGGGATTTGGGCAAAATATGACCCATCGCTGTTTTCAGTAATTGACATATTATCGGCATAAAAAGTCGTAATTTGAAACTGAAAATAGGTGCAGAGAGTCAGAATTCGGCTCAAAAATCACGCTCATGAGTCAAATTTCCGACATTTCTGACATTTTGAAAACTGCAGGGGGGTTTGGGCAAAATATGACCCATCGCTGTTTACAGTAATTGGCATATTTTCAGTATGAAACGTCGTAATTTGAAACTGAAAACAGGTGCAGGGAGTCAGGATTCAGCTCAAAATTCACGCTTAGGAATCAAATTTCCTACATTTCAGACATTTTGAAAACTGCAGGGGGGTTTGCGCAAAATATGACCAATAGCCGTTTTCAGTAATTGGCATATTTTCGGTATAAAAAGTCGTAATTTGAAACTATAATTGGTGCAGAGAGTCAGAATTCGGATAAAAAATCACGCTCAGGAGTCAAATTTCCGAAATTTCCGACATTTTGAAAACTGCAGGGGGGTTTGGGCAAAATATGACCCATCGCCTTTTAAAGTAATTGGCATATTTTCGGTATGAAACGTCATAATTTGAAACTGAAAATAGGTGCAGAGAGTCAGAATTCGGATAAAAAATTACGCTCAGGAGTCAAATTTCCGACATTTCAGACATTTTGAAAACTGCAGGGGGGTTTGGCCAATATATCACCCATCGCCGTTTTCAGCAATTGGCATATTTTTTGGTATGAAAAGTCGTAATTAGAAACTGAAAATAGGTGCAGAGAGTCAGAATTCGGATAAAAAATCATGCTCAGGACTCAAATATCCGACATTTCAGACATTTTCAAAACTGCAGGGGGGTTTGGGCAAAATATGACCCATCGCCGTTTTCAGTAATTGGCATATTTTCGGTATGAAACGTCGTAATTTGAAACTGAAAATAGGTGCAGAGAGTCAGAATTCCGATAAAAAAGCACACTCAGGAGTCAAATTTCCGACATTTCAGACATTTTGAAAACTGCAGGGGGGTTTGGGCAAAATATGACCCTCGCCGTTTACATTAATTGGCATACTTTCGGTATGAAACTTCGTAATTTGAAACTGAAAATTGGTGCAGAGAGTCAGAATTCGGCTCAAAAATCACGCTCAGGAGTCAAATTTCCGACATTTCAGACATTTTGAAAACTGCAGGGGGGTTTGGGCAAAATATGACCCATCGCCGTTTTCAGTAATTGGCATATTTTCGCTATAAAAAGTCGTAATTTGAAATTGAAAATAGATGCAGAGAGTCAGAATTCGGCTCGAAAATCACGCTCATGAGTCAAATATCCGACATTTCAGATATTTTGAAAACTGCAGGGGGGTTTGGGCAAAATATGACCCATCGCCGTTTTCAGTAATTGGCATATTTTCGGTATGATACGTCCTAATTTGAAACTGAAAATAGTTGGAGAGAGTCATAATTCGGCTCAAAAATCTCGCACAGGAGTCAAATTTCCGACATTTCAGACATTTTGAAAACTGCAGGGGGGTTTGGGCAAAACATGACCCATCGCCGTTTTCAGTAATTGGCATATTTTCGGTATAAAAAGTCGTAATTTGAAACTGAAAATAGGTGCAGAGAGTCAAAATTCGGCTAAAAAATCACGCTCAGGAGTCAAATTTCCGACATTTCAGACATTTTGAAAACTACAGGGGGGTTTGGGCAAAACATGACCCATCGCCGTTTTCATTAATTGGCATATTTTCGGTATAAAAAGTCGTAATTTGAAACTGAAAATAGGTACAGAGAGTCAAAATTCGGCTAAAAAATCACGCTCAGGAGTCAAATTTCCGACATTTCAGACATTTTGAAAACTGCAGGGGGGGTTTGGGCAAAATATGACACATCGCCGTTTACAGTAATTGGCATATTTTCGGTATGAAACGTCGTAATTTGAAACTGAAAATAGGTGCAGAGAGTCAGAATTCGGCTCAAAAATCACGCTCAGGAGTCAAATTTCCGACATTTTAGACATTTTAAAAACTGCAGGTGGGTTTGGGCAAAATATGACCCATCGCCATTTTCAGTAATTGGCATATTTTAGGTATGAAACGTCGTAATTTGAAACTGAAAATAGGTGCAGAGAGTCAGAATTCGGCTCAAAAATCACGCTCAGGAGTCAAATTTCCGACATTTCAGACATTTTGAAAACTGCAGGGGGATTTAGGCAAAATATGACCCATCGCTGTTTTCAGTAATTGACATATTATCGGTATAAAAAGTCGTAATTTGAAACAGAAAATAGGTGCAGAGAGTCAGAATTCGGCTCAAAAATCACGCTCAGGAGTCAAATTTCCGACATTTCAGACATTTTGAAAACTGCAGGGGGGTTTGGGCAAAATATGACCCATCGCTGTTTACAGTAATTGGCATATTTTCAGTATGAAACGTCGTAATTTGAAACTGAAAACAGGTGCAGAGAGTCAGGATTCAGCTCAAAAATCACGCTTAGGAATCAAATTTCCTACATTTCAGACATTTTGAAAACTGCAGGGGGGTTTGCGCAAAATATGACCCATCGCCGTTTTCAGTAATTGGCATATTTTCGGTATAAAAAGTCGTAATTTGAAACTAAAATTGGTGCAGAGAGTCAGAATTCGGATAAAAAATCACGCTCAGGAGTCAAATTTTCGACATTTCAGACATTTTGAAAACTGCAGGGGGGTTTGGGCAAAATATGACCCATCGCAGTTTTCAGTAATTGGCATATTTTCCCTATAAAAAGTCGTAATTTGAAATTGAAAATAGGTGCAGAGAGTCAGAATTCGGATAAAAAATCACGCTCAGGATTCAAATATCCGACATTTCAGACATTTTGAAAACTGCAGGGGGGTTTGGCCAAAATATCACCCATCGCCGTTTTCAGCAATTGGCATATTTTTTGTTAGGAAAAGTCGTAATTTGAAACTGAAAATAGGTGCAGAGAGTCAGAATTCGGCTCAAAAATCACGCTCAGGAGTCATATTTCCAACATTTCAAACATTTTGAAAACTGCAGGGGGGTTTGGGCAAAATATGACCCATCACCGTTTTCAGTAATTGGCATATTTTCGGTCTAAAAAGTCGTAATTTGAAACTGAAATTAGGTGCAGAGAGTCAGAATTCGGATAAAAAATCACGCTCAGGAGTCAAATTTTCAACATTTCAGACATTTTGAAAACTGCAGGGGGGTTTGGGCAAAATATGACCCATCGCCGTTTACAGTAATTGGCATATTTTCGGTATGAAACGTCGTAATTTGAAACTGAAAATAGGTGCAGAGAGTCAGAATTCGGATACAAAATCACGCTCAGGAGTCAAATTTCCGACATTTTTTACATTTTAAAAACTGCAGGGGAGTTTGGGCAAAATATGACCCATCGCCGCTTTCAGTAATTGCCTTATTTTAGGTATGAAACGTCGTAATTTGAAACTGAAAATAGGTGCAGAGAGTCAGAATTCGGCTCGAAAATCACGCTCAGGAGTCAAATTTCCGACATTTCAGACATATTGAAAACTGCAGGGGGGGTTTGGGCAAAATATGACCAATCGCCGTTTACAGTAATTGGCATTTTTTCGGTATGAAACGTCGTAATTTGAAACTGAAAATAGGTACAGAAAGTCAGAATTCGGCTCAAAAATCACGCTCAGGAGTCAAATTTCGGATATTTCAGACATTTTGAAAACTGCAGGGGGGTTTGGGCAAAATATGACCCATCGCCGTTTACAGTAATTGGCGTATTTTCGGTATGAAACGTCGTAATTTGAAACTGAAGATAGGTGCAGAGAGTCAGAATTCGGATAAAAAATCACGCTCAGGAGTCAAATTTCCGGCATTTCAGACATTTTGAAAACTGCAGGGGGGTTTGGCCAAAATATGACCCATCGCCGTTTTCAGTAATTGGCATATTTTTTGGTATGAAAAGGCATAATTTGAAGCTGAAAATAGGTGCAGAGAGTCAGAATTCAGATAAAAAAAAACGCTCAGGAGTCAAATTTCCGACATTTCAGACATTTTAAAAACTGCAGGGGGGTTTGGGCAAAGTATGACCCATCGCTGTTTTCAGTAATTGGCATATTTTTGGTATAAAAAGTCGTAATTTGAAATTTAAAATAGGTGCAGAGAGTCAGAATTCGGCTCAAAAATCACGCTCAGGAGTCAAATTTCCGACATTTCAGACATTTTAAAAACTGCAGGGGAGTTTGGGCAAAATATGACCCATCGCCGCTTTCAGTAATTGCCTTATTTTAGGTATGAAACGTCGTAATTTGAAACTGAAAATAGGTGCAGAGAGTCAGGATTTAGCTCAAAAATCACGCTCAGGAGACAAATTTCCGACATTTCAGACATTTTGAAAACTGCAGGGGGGTTTGGGCAAAAAATGACCCATCGCCGTTTTCAGTAATTGGCATATTTTTGGTATAAAAAGTCGTAATTTGAAATTGAAAATAGGTGCAGAGAGTCAGAATTCGGCTCAAAAATCACGCTCAGGAGTCAAATTTCCGACATTTCAGACATTTTAAAAACTGCAGGGGAGTTTGGGCAAAATATGACCCATCGCCGCTTTCAGTAATTGCCTTATTTTAGGTATGAAACGTCGTAATTTGAAACTGAAAATAGGTGCAGAGAGTCAGAATTCTGCTCAAAAAACACGCTCAGGAGTCATATTTCCGACATTTCAGACAATTTGAAAACTGCAGGGGTGTTTGAACAAAATATGACCCATCGCCGTTTTCAGTAATTGGCATATTTTCTGTATAAAAAGTCGTAATTTGAAACTGAAATTAGGTGCAGAGAGTCAGAATTCGGATAAAAAATCACGCTGAGAAGTCAAATTTCCGACATTTCAGACATTTTGAAAACTGCAGGGGGGGTTTGGGAAAAATATGACCCATCGCCGTTTACAGTAATTGGCATATTTTCGGTATGAAACGTCGTAATTTGAAACTGAAGATAGGTGCAGAGAGTCAGAATTCGGATAAAAAATCACGCTCAGGAGTCAAATTTCCGGCATTTCAGACATTTTGAAAACTGCAGGGGGGTTTGGCTAAAATATGACCCATCGCCGTTTTCAGTAATTGCCTTATTTTAGGTAGGAAACGTCGTAATTTGAAACTGAAAATAGGTGCAGAGAGTCAGAATTCGGCTCAAAAATCACGCTCAGGAGTCAAATTTCCGACATTTCAGACATTTTGAAAACTGCAAGGGGGTTTGGGCAAAATATGACCCATCGCCAATTTCAGTAATTGGCATATTTTAGGTATGAAACGTCGTAATTTGAAACTGAAAATAAATGCAGAGTCAGAATTCGGCTCAAAAATCACGCTCAGGAGTCAAATTTCCGACATTTCAGACATTTTGAAAACTGCAGGGGGATTTGGGCAAAATATGACCCATCGCCGTTTTCAGTAATTGGCATATTTTTGGTATAAAAAGTCGTAATTTGAAATTGAAAATAGGTGCAGAGAGTCAGAATTCGGCTCAAAAATCACGCTCAGGAGTCAAATTTCCGACATTTCAGACATTTTCAAAACTGCAGGGGGGTTTGGGCAAAATATGACCCATCGCCGTTTACAGTAATTGGCATATTTTCAGTATGAAACGTCGTAATTTGAAACTGAAAATAGGTGCAGAGAGTCAGAATTCGGCTCCAAAATCACGCTCAGGAGTCATATTTCCAACATTTCAGACATTTTGAAAACTGCAGGGGGGTTTGGGCAAAATATGACCCATCACCGTTTTCAGTAATTGGCATATTTTTGGTATAAAAAGTCGTAATTTGAAATTGAAAATAAGTGCAGAGAGTCAGAATTCGGCTCAAAAATCACGCTCAGGAGTCAAATTTCCGACATTTCAGACATTTTGAAAACTGCAGGGGGATTTGGGCAAAATATGACCTATCGCCGTTTTCAGTAATTGGCATATTATCGGTATAAAAAGTCGTAATTTGAAACTGAAAATAGGTGCAGAGAGTCAGAATTTGGCTCAAAAATCACACTCAGGAGTCAAATTTCCGACATTTCAGACATTTTCAAAACTGCAGGGGGGTTTGGGCAAAATATGACCCATCGCCGTTTACAGTAATTGGCATATTTTCGGTATGAAACGTCGTAATTTGAAACTGAAAATAGGTGCAGAGAGTCAGAATTCAGATAAAAAATAACGCTCAGGAGTCAAATTTACGACATTTCAGACATTTTAAAAACTGCAGGGGCGTTTGGGCAAATTATGACCCATCGCCGTTTTCTGTAATTAGCATATTTTCGGTATAAAAAGTCGTAATTTGAAATTGAAAATAGGTGCAGAGAGTCAGAATTCGGCTCAAAAATCACGCTCAGGAGTCAAATTTCCGACATTTCAGACATTTTAAAAACTGCAGGGGAGTTTGGGCAAAATATGACCCATCGCCGCTTTCAGTAATTGGCATATTTTCTGTATAAAAAGTCGTAATTTGAAACTGAAATTAGGTGCAGAGAGTCAGAATTCGGATAAAAAATCACGCTCAGAAGTCAAATTTCCGACATTTCAGACATTTTGAAAACTGCAGGGGGGTTTGGGCAAAATATGACCCATCACCGTTTACAGTAATTGGCATATTTTCGGTATGAAACGTCGTAATTTGAAACTGAAGATAGGTGCAGAGAGTCAGAATTCGGATAAAAAATCACGCTCAGGAGTCAAATTTCCTGCATTTCAGACATTTTGAAAACTGCAGGGGGGTTTGGCCAAAATATGACCCATCGCCGTTTTTAGTAATTGGCATATTTTTGGTATAAAAATTCGTAAATTGAAATTGAAAATAGGTGCAAAGAGTCAGAATTCGGCTCAAAAATCACGCTCAGGAGTCAAATTTCCGACATTTCAGACGTTTTAAAAACTGCAGGGGAGTTTGGGCAAAATATGACCCATCGCCACTTTCAGTAATTGCCTTATTTTAGGTATGAAACGTCGTAATTTGAAACTGAAAATAGGTGCAGAAAGTCAGAATTCGGCTCAAAAATCACGCTCAGGAGTCAAATTTCCGACATTTCAGACATTTTGAAAACTGCAAGGGGGTTTGGGCAAAATATGACCCATCGCCAATTTCAGTAATTGGCATATTTTAGGTATGAAACGTCGTAATTTGAAACTGAAAATAAATGCAGAGTCAGAATTCGGCTCAAAAATCACGCTCAGGAGTCAAATTTCCGACATTTCAGACATTTTGAAAACTGCACGGGGATTTGGGCAAAATATGACCTATCGCCGTTTTCAGTAATTGGCATATTATCGGTATAAAAAGTCGTAATTTGAAACTGAAAATAGGTGCAGAGAGTCAGAATTTGGCTCAAAAATCACACTCAGGAGTCAAATTTCCGACATTTCAGACATTTTCAAAACTGCAGGGGGGTTTGGGCAAAATATGACCCATCGCCGTTTACAGTAATTGGCATATTTTCGGTATGAAACGTCGTAATTTGAAACTGAAAATAGGTGCAGAGAGTCAGAATTCAGATAAAAAATAACGCTCAGGAGTCAAATTTACGACATTTCAGACATTTTAAAAACTGCAGGGGCGTTTGGGCAAAGTATGACCCATCGCCGTTTTCTGTAATTGGCATATTTTCGGTATAAAAAGTCGTAATTTGAAATTGAAAATAGGTGCAGAGAGTCAGAATTCGGCTCAAAAATCACGCTCAGGAGTCAAATTTCCGACATTTCAGACATTTTAAAAACTGCAGGGGAGTTTGGGCAAAATATGACCCATCGCCGCTTTCAGTAATTGGCATATTTTCTGTATAAAAAGTCGTAATTTGAAACTGAAATTATGTGCAGAGAGTCAGAATTCGGATAAAAAATCACGCTCAGAAGTCAAATTTCCGACATTTCAGACATTTTGAAAACTGTAGGGGGGTTTGGGTCAAAATATGACCCATCACCGTTTACAGTAATTGGCATATTTTCGGTATGAAACGTCGTAATTTGAAACTGAAGATAGGTGCAGAGAGTCAGAATTCGGATAAAAAATCACGCTCAGGAGTCAAATTTCCTGCATTTCAGACATTTTGAAAACTGCAGGGGGGTTTGGCCAAAATAAGACCCATCGCCGTTTTTAGTAATTGGCATATTTTTGGTATAAAAAGTCGTAAATTGAAATTGAAAATAGGTGCAAAGAGTCAGAATTCGGCTCAAAAATCACGCTCAGGAGTCAAATTTCCGACATTTCAGACGTTTTAAAAACTGCAGGGGAGTTTGGGCAAAATATGACCCATCGCCACTTTCAGTAATTGCCTTATTTTAGGTATGAAACGTCGTAATTTGAAACTGAAAATAGGTGCAGAAAGTCAGAATTCGGCTCAAAAATCACGCTCAGGAGTCAAATTTCCGACATTTCAGACATTTTGAAAACTGCAAGGGGGTTTGGGCAAAATATGACCCATCGCCAATTTCAGTAATTGGCATATTTTAGGTATGAAACGTCGTAATTTGAAACTGAAAATAAATGCAGAGTCAGAATTCGGCTCAAAAATCACGCTCAGGAGTCAAATTTCCGACATTTCAGTTATTTTGAAAACTGCAGGGGGATTTGGGCAAAATATGACCCATCGCCGTTTTCAGTAATTGGCATATTTTTGGTATAAAAAGTCGTAATTTGAAATTGAAAATAGGTGCAGAGAGTCAGAATTCGGCTCAAAAATCACGCTCAGGAGTCAAATTTCCGACATTTCAGACATTTTCAAAACTGCAGGGTGGTTTGGGCAAAATATGACCCATCGCCGTTTACAGTAATTGGCATATTTTCGGTATGAAACGTCGTAATTTGAAACTGAAGATAGGTGCAGAGAGTCAGAATTCGGATAAAAAATCACGCTCAGGAGTCAAATTTCCGGCATTTCAGACATTTTGAAAACTGCAGGGGGGTTTGGCTAAAATATGACCCATCGCCGTTTTCAGTAATTGCCTTATTTTAGGTAGGAAACGTCGTAATTTGAAACTGAAAATAGGTGCAGAGAGTCAGAATTCGGCTCAAAAATCACGCTCAGGAGTCAAATTTCCAACATTTCAGACATTTTGAAAACTGCAAGGGGGTTTGGCCAAAATATGACCCATCGCCAATTTCAGTAATTGGCATATTTTAGGTATGAAACGTCGTAATTTGAAACTGAAAATAAATGCAGAGTCAGAATTCGGCTCAAAAATCACGCTCAGGAGTCAAATTTCCGACATTTCAGACATTTTGAAAACTGCAGGGGGATTTGGGCAAAATATGACCCATCGCCGTTTTCAGTAATTGGCATATTTTTGGTATAAAAAGTCGTAATTTGAAATTGAAAATAGGTGCAGAGAGTCAGAATTCGGCTCAAAAATCACGCTTAGGAGTCAAATTTCCGACATTTCAGACATTTTCAAAACTGCAGGGGGGTTTGGGCAAAATATGACCCATCGCCGTTTACAGTAATTGGCATATTTTCAGTATGAAACGTCGTAATTTGAAACTGAAAATAGGTGCAGAGAGTCAGAATTCGGCTCCAAAATCACGCTCAGGAGTCATATTTCCAACATTTCAGACATTTTGAAAACTGCAGGGGGGTTTGGGCAAAATATGACCCATCACCGTTTTCAGTAATTGGCATATTTTTGGTATAAAAAGTCGTAATTTGAAATTGAAAATAGGTGCAGAGAGTCAGAATTCGGCTCAAAAATCACGCTCAGGAGTCAAATTTCCGACATTTCAGACATTTTGAAAACTGCAGGGGGATTTGGGCAAAATATGACCTATCGCCGTTTTCAGTAATTGGCATATTATCGGTATAAAAAGTCGTAATTTGAAACTGAAAATAGGTGCAGAGAGTCAGAATTTGGCTCAAAAATCACACTCAGGAGTCAAATTTCCGACATTTCAGACATTTTCAAAACTGCAGGGGGGTTTGGGCAAAATATGACCCATCGCCGTTTACAGTAATTGGCATATTTTCGGTATGAAACGTCGTAATTTGAAACTGAAAATAGGTGCAGAGAGTCAGAATTCAGATAAAAAATAACGCTCAGGAGTCAAATTTACGACATTTCAGACATTTTAAAAACTGCAGGGGCGTTTGGGCAAAGTATGACCCATCGCCGTTTTCTGTAATTGGCATATTTTCGGTATAAAAAGTCGTAATTTGAAATTGAAAATAGGTGCAGAGAGTCAGAATTCGGCTCAAAAATCACGCTCAGGAGTCAAATTTCCGACATTTCAGACATTTTAAAAACTGCAGGGGAGTTTGGGCAAAATATGACCCATCGCCGCTTTCAGTAATTGGCATATTTTCTGTATAAAAAGTCGTAATTTGAAACTGAAATTAGGTGCAGAGAGTCAGAATTCGGATAAAAAATCACGCTCAGAAGTCAAATTTCCGACATTTCAGACATTTTGAAAACTGCAGGGGGGTTTGGGCAAAATATGACCCATCACCGTTTACAGTAATTGGCATATTTTCGGTATGAAACGTCGTAATTTGAAACTGAAGATAGGTGCAGAGAGTCAGAATTCGGATAAAAAATCACGCTCAGGAGTCAAATTTCCTGCATTTCAGACATTTTGAAAACTGCAGGGGGGTTTGGCCAAAATATGACCCATCGCCGTTTTTAGTAATTGGCATATTTTTGGTATAAAAAGTCGTAAATTGAAATTGAAAATAGGTGCAAAGAGTCAGAATTCGGCTCAAAAATCACGCTCAGGAGTCAAATTTCCGACATTTCAGACGTTTTAAAAACTGCAGGGGAGTTTGGGGAAAATATGACCCATCGCCACTTTCAGTAATTGCCTTATTTTAGGTATGAAACGTCGTAATTTGAAACTGAAAATAGGTGCAGAAAGTCAGAATTCGGCTCAAAAATCACGCTCAGGAGTCAAATTTCCGACATTTCAGACATTTTGAAAACTGCAAGGGGGTTTGGGCAAAATATGACCCATCGCCAATTTCAGTAATTGGCATATTTTAGGTATGAAACGTCGTAATTTGAAACTGAAAATAAATGCAGAGTCAGAATTCGGCTCAAAAATCACGCTCAGGAGTCAAATTTCCGACATTTCAGACATTTTGAAAACTGCAGGGGGGTTTGGGCAAAATATGACCTATCGCCGTTTTCAGTAATTGGCATATTATCGGTATAAAAAGTCGTAATTTGAAACTGAAAATAGGTGCAGAGAGTCAGAATTTGGCTCAAAAATCACACTCAGGAGTCAAATTTCCGACATTTCAGACATTTTCAAAACTGCAGGGGGGTTTGGGCAAAATATGACCCATCGCCGTTTACAGTAATTGGCATATTTTCGGTATGAAACGTCGTAATTTGAAACTGAAAATAGGTGCAGAGAGTCAGAATTCAGATAAAAAATAACGCTCAGGAGTCAAATTTACGACATTTCAGACATTTTAAAAACTGCAGGGGCGTTTGGGCAAAGTATGACCCATCGCCGTTTTCTGTAATTGGCATATTTTCGGTATAAAAAGTCGTAATTTGAAATTGAAAATAGGTGCAGAGAGTCAGAATTCGGCTCAAAAATCACGCTCAGGAGTCAAATTTCCGACATTTCAGACATTTTAAAAACTGCAGGGGAGTTTGGGCAAAATATGACCCATCGCCGCTTTCAGTAATTGGCATATTTTCTGTATAAAAAGTCGTAATTTGAAACTGAAATTAGGCGCAGAGAGTCAGAATTCGGATAAAAAATCACGCTCAGAAGTCAAATTTCCGACATTTCAGACATTTTGAAAACTGCAGGGGGGTTTGGGCAAAATATGACCCATCACCGTTTACAGTAATTGGCATATTTTCGGTATGAAACGTCGTAATATGAAACTGAAGATAGGTGCAGAGAGTCAGAATTCGGATAAAAAATCACGCTCAGGAGTCAAATTTCCTGCATTTCAGACATTTTGAAAACTGCAGGGGGGTTTGGCCAAAATATGACCCATCGCCGTTTTTAGTAATTGGCATATTTTTGGTATAAAAAGTCGTAAATTGAAATTGAAAATAGGTGCAAAGAGTCAGAATTCGGCTCAAAAATCACGCTCAGGAGTCAAATTTCCGACATTTCAGACGTTTTAAAAACTGCAGGGGAGTTTGGGCAAAATATGACCCATCGCCACTTTCAGTAATTGCCTTATTTTAGGTATGAAACGTCGTAATTTGAAACTGAAAATAGGTGCAGAAAGTCAGAATTCGGCTCAAAAATCACGCTCAGGAGTCAAATTTCCGACATTTCAGACATTTTGAAAACTGCAAGGGGGTTTGGGCAAAATATGACCCATCGCCAATTTCAGTAATTGGCATATTTTAGGTATGAAACGTCGTAATTTGAAACTGAAAATAAATGCAGAGTCAGAATTCGGCTCAAAAATCACGCTCAGGAGTCAAATTTCCGACATTTCAGACATTTTGAAAACTGCAGGGGGATTTGGGCAAAATATGACCCATCGCCGTTTTCAGTAATTGGCATATTTTTGGTATAAAAAGTCGTAATTTGAAATTGAAAATAGGTGCAGAGAGTCAGAATTCGGCTCAAAAATCACGCTCAGGAGTCAAATTTCCGACATTTCAGACATTTTCAAAACTGCAGGGTGGTTTGGGCAAAATATGACCCATCGCCGTTTACAGTAATTGGCATATTTTCGGTATGAAACGTCGTAATTTGAAACTGAAAATAGGTGCAGAGAGTCAGAATTCGGCTCAAAAATCACGCTCAGGAGTCATATTTCCAACATTTCAGACATTTTGAAAACTGCAGGGGGGTTTGGGCCAAAATATGACCCATCGCCGTTTTCAGTAATTGGCATATTTTTGGTATAAAAAGTCGTAATTTGAAATTGAAAATAGGTGCAGAGAGTCAGAATTCGGCTCAAAAATCACGCTCAGGAGTCAAATTTCCGACATTTCAGACATTTTCAAAACTGCAGGGGGGTTTGGGCAAAATATGACCCATGGCCGTTTACAGTAATTGGCATATTTTCGGTATGAAACGTCGTAATTTGAAACTGAAAATAGGTGCAGAGAGTCAGAATTCGGCTCAAAAATCACGCTCAGGAGTCATATTTCCAACATTTCAGACATTTTGAAAACTGCAGGGGGGTTTGGCCAAAATATGACCCATCGCCGTTTTCAGTAATTGGCATATTTTTGGTATAAAAAGTCGTAATTTGAAATTGAAAATAGGTGCAGAGAGTCAGAATTCGGCTCAAAAATCACGCTCAGGAGTCAAATTTCCGACATTTCAGACATTTTAAAAACTGCAGGGGAGTTTGGGCAAAATATGACCCATCGCCGCTTTCAGTAATTCCCTTATTTTAGGTATGAAACGTCGTAATTTGAAACTGAAAATAGGTGCAGAGAGTCAGAATTCGGCTCATAAATCACGCTCAGGAGTCATATTTCCAACATTTCAGACATTTTGAAAACTGCAGGGGGGTTTGGGCAAAATATGACCCATCGCCAATTTCAGTAATTGGCATATTTTAGGTATGAAACGTCGTAATTTGAAACTGAAAATAAATGCAGAGTCAGAATTCGGCTCAAAAATCACGCTCAGGAGTCAAATTTCCGACATTTCAGACATTTTGAAAACTGCAGGGGGATTTGGGCAAAATATGACCCATCGCCGTTTTCCGTAATTGGCATATTATCGGTATAAAAAGTCGTAATTTGAAACTGAAAATAGGTGCAGAGAGTCAGAATTTGGCTTAAAAATCACACTCAGGAGTCAAATTTCCGACATTTCAGACATTTTGAAAACTGCAGGGGGTTTTGGGCAAAATATGACCCATCGCCGTTTACAGTAATTGGCATATTTTCGGTATGAAACGTCGTAATTTGAAACTGAAAATAGGTGCAGAGAGTCAGAATTCGGCTCATAAATCACGCTCAGGAGTCATATTTCCAACATTTCAGACATTTTGAAAACTGCAGGGGGGTTTGGGCAAAATATGACCCATCACCGTTTTCAGTAATTGGCATATTTTCGGTTAAAAAAGTCGTAATTTGAAACTGAAATTAGGTGCAGAGAGTCAGAATTCGGATAAAAAATCACGCTCAGGAGTCAAATTTCCAACATTTCAGACATTTTGAAAACTGCAGGGGGGTTTGGGCAAAATATGACCCATCGCCGTTTACAGTAATTGGCATATTTTAGGTATGAAACGTCGTAATTTGAAACTGAAAATAGGTGCAGAGAGTCAGAATTCGGCTCATAAATCACGCTCAGGAGTCATATTTCCAACATTTCAGACATTTTGAAAACTGCAGGGGGGTTTGGGCAAAATATGACCCATCACCGTTTTCAGTAATTGGCATATTTTCGGTTAAAAAAGTCGTAATTTGAAACTGAAATTAGGTGCAGAGAGTCAGAATTCGGATAAAAAATCACGCTCAGGAGTCAAATTTCCAACATTTCAGACATTTTGAAAACTGCAAGGGGGTTTGGGCAAAATATGACCCATCGCCAATTTCAGTAATTGGCATATTTTAGGTATGAAACGTCGTAATTTGAAACTGAAAATAGGTGCAGAGAGTCAGAATTCGGCTCAAAAATCACGCTCAGGAGTCATATTTCCAACATTTCAGACATTTTGAAAACTGCAGGGGGGTTTGGGCCAAAATATGACTCATCGCCGTTTTCAGTAATTGGCATATTTTTGGTATAAAAAGTCGTAATTTGAAATTGAAAATAGGTGCAGAGAGTCAGAATGCGGCTCAAAAATCACGCTCAGGAGTCAAATTTCCGACATTTCAGACATTTTCAAAACTGCAGGGGGGTTTGGGCAAAATATGACCCATGGCCGATTACAGTAATTGGCATATTTTCGGTATGAAACGTCGTAATTTGAAACTGAAAATAGGTGCAGAGAGTCAGAATTCGGCTCAAAAATCACGCTCAGGAGTCATATTTCCAACATTTCAGACATTTTGAAAACTGCAGGGGGGTTTGGCCAAAATATGACCCATCGCCGTTTTCAGTAATTGGCATATTTTTGGTATAAAAAGTCGTAATTTGAAATTGAAAATAGGTGCAGAGAGTCAGAATTCGGCTCAAAAATCACGCTCAGGAGTCAAATTTCCGACATTTCAGACATTTTAAAAACTGCAGGGGAGTTTGGGCAAAATATGACCCATCGCCGCTTTCAGTAATTGCCTTATTTTAGGTATGAAACGTCGTAATTTGAAACTGAAAATAGGTGCAGAGAGTCAGAATTCGGCTCAAAAATCACGCTCAGGAGTCAAATTTCCGACATTTCAGACATTTTGAAAACTGCAAGGGGGTTTGGGCAAAATATGACCCATCGCCAATTTCAGTAATTGGCATATTTTAGGTATGAAACGTCGTAATTTGAAACTAAAAATAAATGCAGAGTCAGAATTCGGCTCAAAAATCACGCTCAGGAGTCAAATTTCCGACATTTCAGACACTTTGAAAACTGCAGGGGGATTTGGGCAAAATATGACCCATCGCCGTTTTCTTTAATTGGCATATTATCGGTATAAAAAGTCGTAATTTGAAACTGAAAATAGGTGCAGAGAGTCAGAATTTGGCTTAAAAATCACACTCAGGAGTCAAATTTCCGACATTTCAGACATTTTGAAAACTGCAGGGGGGTTTGGGCAAAATATGACCCATCGCCGTTTACAGTAATTGGCATATTTTCGGTATGAAACGTCGTAATTTGAAACTGAAAATAGGTGCAGAGAGTCAGAATTCGGCTCATAAATCACGCTCAGGAGTCATATTTCCAACATTTCAGACATTTTGAAAACTGCAGGGGGGTTTGGGCAAAATATGACCCATCACCGTTTTCAGTAATTGGCATATTTTCGGTTAAAAAAGTCGTAATTTGAAACTGAAATTAGGTGCAGAGAGTCAGAATTCGGATGAAAAATCACGCTCAGCAGTCAAATTTCCAACATTTCAGACATTTTGAAAACTGCAGGGGGGTTTGGGCAAAATATGACCCATCGCCGTTTACAGTAATTGGCATATTTTCGGTATGAAACTTTGTAATTTGAAACTTAAAATAGGTGCAGAGAGTCACAATTCGGCTCAAAAATCACGCTCAGGAGTCAAATTTCCAACATTTCAGACATTTTAAAAATGCAGGGGGGGGTTTTGGCATAATATGACCCATCGCCGATTTCAGTAATTGGCATATTTTAGGTATGAAACGTCGTAATTTGAAACTGAAAATAGGTGCAGAGAGTCAGAATTCGGCTCAAAAATCACGCTCAGGAGTCAAATTTCCGACATTTCAGACATTTTGAAAACTGCAGGGGGGTTTGGGCAAAATATGACCCATCGCTGTTTTCAGTAATTGGCATATTTTCGGTATAAAAAGTCGTAATTTGAAACTGAAGATAGGTGCAGAGAGTCAGAATTCTGACAAAAATAACGCTCAGGAGTCAAATTTCCGGCATTTCAGACATTTTGAAAACTGCAGGGGGGTTTGGCCAAACTATGACCCATCGCGGTTTTCAGTAATTGGCATATTTTTTGGTATGAAAAGTCTTAATTTGAAACTGAAAATATGTGCAGAGAGTCAGAATTCAGATAAAAAATCACGCTCAGGAGTCAAATTTCCGACATTTCAGACATTTTGAAAACTGCAAGGGGGTTTGGGCAAAATATGACCCATCGCCGTTTTCAGTAATTGCCTTATTTTAGGTATGAAACGTCGTAATTTGAAACTGAAAATAGGTGCAGAGAGTCAGAATTCGGATAAAAAATCACGCTCAGGAGTCAAATTTCCGGCATTTCAGACATTTTGAAAACTGCAGGGGGGTTTGGCCAAAATATGACCCATCGCCGTTTTCAGTAATTGGCATATTTTTGGTATAAAAAGTCGTAATTTGAAATTGAAAATAGGTGCATAGAGTCAGAATTCGGCTCAAAAATCACGCTCAGGAGTCAAATTTCCGACATTTCAGACGTTTTAAAAACTGCAGGGGAGTTTGGGCAAAATAAGACCCATCGCCACTTTCAGTAATTGCCTTATTTTAGGTATGAAACGTCGTAATTTGAAACTGAAAATAGGTGCAGAAAGTCAGAATTCGGCTCAAAAATCACGCTCAGGAGTCAAATTTCCGACATTTCAGATATTTTGAAAACTGCAAGGGGGTTTGGGGAAAATATGACCCATCGCCAATTTCAGTAATTGGCATATTTTAGGTATGAAACGTCGTAATTTGAAACTGAAAATAAATGCAGAGTCAGAATTCGGCTCAAAAATCACGCTCAGGAGTCAAATTTTCGACATTTCAGACATTTTGAAAACTGCAGGGGGATTTGGGCAAAATATGACCCATCGCCGTTTTCAGTAATTGGCATATTTTTGGTATAAAAAGTCGTAATTTGAAATTGAAAATAGGTGCAGAGAGTCAGAATTCGGCTCAAAAATCACGCTCAGGAGTCAAATTTCCGACATTTCCGACATTTTCAAAACTGCAGGGGGGTTTGGGCAAAATATGACCCATCGCCGTTTACAGTAATTGGCATATTTTCGGTATGAAACGTCGTAATTTGAAACTGAAAATAGGTGCAGAGAGTCAGAATTCGGCTCAAAAATCACGCTCAGGAGTCATATTTCCAACATTTCAGACATTTTGAAAACTGCAGGGGGGGTTTGGGCCAAAATATGACCCATCGCCGTTTTCAGTAATTGGCATATTTTTGGTATAAAAAGTCGTAATTTGAAATTGAAAATAGGTGCAGAGAGTCAGAATTCGGCTCAAAAATCACGCTCAGGAGTCAAATTTCCGACATTTCAGACATTTTAAAAACTGCAGGGGACTTTGGGCAAAATATGACCCATCGCCGCTTTCAGTAATTGCCTTATTTTAGGTATGAAACGTCGTAATTTGAAACTGAAAATAGGTGCAGAGAGTCAGAATTCGGCTCAAAAATCACGCTCAGGAGTCAAATTTCCGACATTTCAGACATTTTGAAAACTGCAAGGGGGTTTGGGCAAAATATGACCCATCGCCAATTTCAGTAATTGGCATATTTTAGGTATGGAACGTCGTAATTTGAAACTGAAAATAAATGCAGATTCAGAATTCGGCTCAAAAATCACGCTCAGGAGTCAAATTTCCGACATTTCAGACATTTTGAAAACTGCAGGGGGATTTGGGCAAAATATGACCCATCGCCGTTTTCAGTACTTGGCATATTATCGGTATAAAAAGTCGTAATTTGAAACTGAAAATAGGTGCAGAGAGTCAGAATTTGGCTTAAAAATCACACTCAGGAGTCAAATTTCCGACATTTCAGACATTTTGAAAACTGCAGGGGGGTTTGGGCAAAATATGACCCATCGCCGTTTACAGTAATTGGCATATTTTCGGTATGAAACGTCGTAATTTGAAACTGAAAATAGGTGCAGAGAGTCAGAATTCGGCTCATAAATCACGCTCAGGAGTCATATTTCCAACATTTCAGACATTTTGAAAACTGCAGGGGGGTTTGGGCAAAATATGACCCATCACCGTTTTCAGTAATTGGCATATTTTCGGTTAAAAAAGTCGTAATTTGAAACTGAAATTAGGTGCAGAGAGTCTGAATTAGGATAAAAAATCACGCTCAGGAGTCAAATTTCCAACATTTCAGACATTTTGAAAACTGCAGGGGGGTTTGGGCAAAATATGACCCATCGCCGTCTACAGTAATTGGCATATTTTCGGTATGAAACTTTGTAATTTGAAACTGAAAATAGGTGCAGAGAGTCACAATTCGGCTCAAATATCACGCTCAGGAGTCAAATTTCCAACATTTCAGACATTTTAAAAATGCAGGGGGGGTTTTGGCATAATATGACCCATCGCCGTTTTCAGTAATTGGCATATTTTAGGTATGAAACGTCGTAATTTGAAACTGAAAATAGGTGCAGAGAGTCAGAATTCGGCTCAAAAATCACGCTCAGGAGTCAAATTTCCGACATTTCAGACATTTTGAAAACTGCAGGGGGGTTTGGGCAAAATATGACATATCGCCGTTTACAGTAATTGGCATATTTTCGGTATGAAACGTCGTAATTTGAAACTGAAAATAGGTGCAAAGAGTCAGAATTCGGCTCAAAAATCACGCTCAGGAGTCATATTTCCAACATTTCAGACATTTTGAAAACTGCAGGGGGGTTTGGCCAAAATATGACCCATCGCCGTTTTCAGTAATTGGCATATTTTTGGTATAAAAAGTCGTAATTTGAAATTGAAAATAGGTGCAGAGAGTCAGAATTCGGCTCAAAAAACACGCTCAGGAGTCAAATTTCCGACATTTCAGACATTTTAAAAACCGCAGGGGAGTTTGGGCAAAATATGACCCATCGCCGCTTTCAGTAATTGCCTTATTTTAGGTATGAAACGTCGTAATTTGAAACTGAAAATAGGTGCAGAGAGTCAGAATTCGGCTCAAAAAACACGCTCAGGAGTCATATTTCCGACATTTCAGACAATTTGAAAACTGCAGGGGGGTTTGAACAAAATATGACCCATCGCCGTTTTCAGTAATTGGCATATTTTCTGTATAAAAAGTCGTAATTTGAAACAGAAATTAGGTGCAGAGAGTCAGAATTCGGATAAAAAATCACGCTCAGAAGTCAAATTTCCAACATTTCAGACATTTTGAAAACTGCAGGGGGGTTTGGGCAAAATATGACCCATCACCGTTTACAGTAATTGGCATATTTTCGGTATGAAACGTCGTAATTTGAAACTGAAGATAGGTGCAGAGAGTCAGAATTCGGATAAAAAATCACGCTCAGGAGTCAAATTTCCTGCATTTTAGACATTTTGAAAACTGCAGGGGGGTTTGGCCAAAATATGACCCATCGCCGTTTTTAGTAATTGGCATATTTTTGGTATAAAAAGTCGTAATTTGAAATTGAAAATAGGTGCAGAGAGTCAGAATTCGGCTCAAAAATCACGCTCAGGAGTCAAATTTCCGACATTTCAGACGTTTTAAAAACTGCAGGGGAGTTTGGGCAAAATATGACCCATCGCCACTTTCAGTAATTGCCTTATTTTAGGTATGAAACGTCGTAATTTGAAACTGAAAATAGGTGCAGAAAGTCAGAATTCGGCTCAAAAATCACGCTCAGGAGTCAAATTTCCGACATTTCAGACATTTTGAAAACTGCAAGGGGGTTTGGGCAAAATATGACCCATCGCCAATTTCAGTAATTGGCATATTTTAGGTATGAAACGTCGTAATTTGAAACTGAAAATAAATGCAGAGTCAGAATCCGGCTCAAAAATCACGCTCAGGAGTCAAATTTCCGACATTTCAGACATTTTGAAAACTGCAGGGGGATTTGGGCAAAATATGACCCATCGCCGTTTTCAGTAATTGGCATATTTTTGGTATAAAAAGTCGTAATTTGAAATTGAAAATAGGTGCAGAGAGTCAGAATTCGGGTCAAAAATCACGCTCAGGAGTCAAATTTCCGACATTTCAGACATTTTCAAAACTGCAGGGTGGTTTGGGCAAAATATGACCCATCGCCGTTTACAGTAATTGGCATATTTTCGGTATGAAACGTCGTAATTTGAAACTGAAAATAGGTGCAGAGAGTCAGAATTCGGCTCAAAAATCACGCTCAGGAGTCATATTTCCAACATTTCAGACATTTTGAAAACTGCAGGGGGGTTTGGGATAAAATATGACCCATCGCGGTTTTCAGTAATTGGCATATTTTTGGTATAAAAAGTCGTAATTTGAAATTGAAAATAGGTGCCGAGAGTCAGAATTCGGCTCAAAAATCACGCTCAGGAGTAAAATTTCCGACATTTCAGACATTTTCAAAACTGCAGGGGGGTTTGGGCAAAATATGACCCATGGCCGTTTACAGTAATTGGCATATTTTCGGTATGAAACGTCGTAATTTGAAACTGAAAATAGGTGCAGAGAGTCAGAATTCGGCTCAAAAATCACGCTCAGGAGTCATATTTCCAACATTTCAGACATTTTGAAAACTGCAGGGGGGTTTGGCCAAAATATGACCCATCGCCGTTTTCAGTAATTGGCATATTTTTGGTATAAAAAGTCGTAATTTGAAATTGAAAATAGGTGCAGAGAGTCAGAATTCGGCTCAAAAATCACGCTCAGGAGTCAAATTTCCGACATTTCAGACATTTTAAAAACTGCAGGGGAGTTTGGGCAAAATATGACCCATCGCCGCTTTCAGTAATTGCCTTATTTTAGGTATGAAACGTCGTAATTTGAAACTGAAAATAGGTGCAGAGAGTCAGAATTCGGCTCAAAAATCACGCTCAGGAGTCAAATTTCCGACATTACAGACATTTTGAAAACTGCAAGGGGGTTTGGGCAAAATATGACCCATCGCCAATTTCAGTAATTGGCATATTTTAGGTATGAAACGTCGTAATTTGAAACTGAAAATAAATGCAGAGTCAGAATTCGGCTCAAAAATCACGCTCAGGAGTCAAATTTCCGACATTTCAGACATTTTGAAAACTGCAGGGGGATTTGGGCAAAATATGACCCATCGCCGTTTTCCGTAATTGGCATATTATCGGAATAAAAAGTCGTAATTTGAAACTGAAAATAGGTGCAGAGAGTCAGAATTTGGCTTAAAAATCACACTCAGGAGTCAAATTTCCGACATTTCAGACATTTTGAAAACTGCAGGGGGGTTTGGGCAAAATATGACCCATCGCCGTTTACAGTAATTGGCATATTTTCGGTATGAAACGTCGTAATTTGAAACTGAAAATAGGTGCAGAGAGTCAGAATTCGGCTCATAAATCACGCTCAGGAGTCATATTTCCAACATTTCAGACATTTTGAAAACTGCAGGGGGGTTTGGGCAAAATATGACCCATCACCGTTTTCAGTAATTGGCATATTTTCGGTTAAAAAAGTCGTAATTTGAAACTGAAATTAGGTGCAGAGAGTCAGAATTCGGATAAAAAATCACGCTCAGGAGTCAAATTTCCAACATTTCAGACATTTTGAAAACTGCAGGGGGGTTTGGGCAAAATATGACCCATCGCCGTTTACAGTAATTGGCATATTTTCGGTATGAAACTTTGTAATTTGAAACTGAAAATAGGTGCAGAGAGTCACAATTCGGCTCAAAAATCACGCTCAGGAGTCAAATTTCCAACATTTCAGACATTTTAAAAATGCAGGGGGGGGGTTTTGGCATAATATGACCCATCGCCGTTTTCAGTAATTGGCATATTTTAGGTATGAAACGTCGTAATTTGAAACTGAAAATAGGTGCAGAGAGTCAGAATTCGGCTCAAAAATCACGCTCAGGAGTCAAATTTCCGACATTTCAGACATTTTGAAAACTGCAGGGGGGTTTGGGCAAAATATGACCCATCGCTGTTTTCAGTAATTGGCATATTTTCGGTATAAAAAGTCGTAATTTGAAACTGAAGATAGGTGCAGAGAGTCAGAATTCGGACAAAAATAACGCTCAGGAGTCAAATTTCCGGCATTTCAGACATTTTGAAAACTGCAGGGGGGTTTGGCCAACCTATGACCCATCGCGGTTTTCAGTAATTGGCATATTTTTTGGTATGAAAAGTCTTAATTTGAAACTGAAAATATGTGCAGAGAGTCAGAATTCAGATAAAAAATCACGCTCAGGAGTCAAATTTCCGACATTTCAGACATTTTGAAAACTGCAAGGGGGTTTGGGCAAAATATGACCCATCGCCGTTTTCAGTAATTGCCTTATTTTAGGTATGAAACGTCGTAATTTGAAACTGAAAATAGGTGCAGAGAGTCAGAATTCGGCTCAAAAATCACGCTCAGGAGTCAAATTTCCGACATTTCAGACATTTTGAAAACTGCAAGGGGGTTTGGGCAAAATATGACCCATCGCCAATTTCAGTAATTGGCATATTTTAGGTATGAAACGTCGTAATTTGAAACTGAAAATAGGTGCAGAGTCAGAATTCGGCTCAAAAATCACGCTCAGGAGTCAAATTTCCGACATTTCAGACAATTTGAAAACTGCAGGGGGGGTTTGGGCAAAATATGACACATCGCCGTTTACAGTAATTGGCATATTTTCGGTATGAAACGTCGTAATTTGAAACTGAAAATAGGTGCAGAGAGTCAGAATTCGGATAAAAAATCACGCTCAGGAGTCAAATTTCCGGCATTTCAGACATTTTGAAAACTGCAGGGGGGTTTGGCCAAAATAAGACCCATCGCCGTTTTCTGTAATTGGCATATTTTTGGTATAAAAAGCCGTAATTTGAAATTGAAAATAGGTGCAGAGAGTCAGAATTCGGCTCAAAAATCACGCTCAGGAGTCAAATTTCCGACATTTATAACGTTTTAAAAACTGCAGGGGAGTTTGGGCAAAATAAGACCCATCGCCACTTTCAGTAATTGCCTTATTTTAGGTATGAAACGTCGTAATTTGAAACTGAAAATAGGTTTGCAGAAAGTCAGAATTCGGCTCAAAAATCACGCTCAGGAGTCAAATTTCCGACATTTCAGACATTTTGAAAACTGCAAGGGGGTTTGGGGAAAATATGACCCATCGCCAATTTCAGTAATTGGCATATTTTAGGTATGAAACGTCGTAATTTGAAACTGAAAATAAATGCAGAGTCAGAATTCGGCTCAAAAATCACGCTCAGGAGTAAAATTTTCGACATTTCAGACATTTTGAAAACTGCAGGGGGATTTGGGCAAAATATGACCCATCGCCGTTTTCAGTAATTGGCATATTTTTGGTATAAAAAGTCGTAATTTGAAATTGAAAATAGGTGCAGAGAGTCAGAATTCGGCTCAAAAATCACGCTCAGGAGTCAAATTTCCGACATTTCAGACATTTTCAAAACTGCAGGGGGGTTTGGGCAAAATATGACCCATCGCCGTTTACAGTAATTGGCATATTTTCGGTATGAAACGTCGTAATTTGAAACTGAAAATAGGTGCAGAGAGTCAGAATTCGGCTCAAAAATCACGCTCAGGAGTCATATTTCCAACATTTCAGACATTTTGAAAACTGCAGGGGGGGGGTTTGGGCCAAAATATGACCCATCGCCGTTTTCAGTAATTGGCATATTTTTGGTATAAAAAGTCGTAATTTGAAATTGAAAATAGGTGCAGAGAGTCAGAATTCGGCTCAAAAATCACGCTCAGGAGTCAAATTTCCGACATTTCAGACATTTTAAAAACTGCAGGGGACTTTGTGCAAAATATGACCCATCGCTGCTTTCAGTAATTGCCTTATTTTAGGTATGAAACGTCGTAATTTGAAACTGAAAATAGGTGCAGAGAGTCAGAATTCGGCTCAAAAATCACGCTCAGGAGTCAAATTTCCGACATTTCAGACATTTTGAAAACTGCAAGGGGGTTTGGGCAAAATATGACCCATCGCCAATTTCAGTAATTGGCATATTTTAGGTATGGAACGTCGTAATTTGAAACTGAAAATAAATGCAGAGTCAGAATTCGGCTCAAACATCACGCTCAGGAGTCAAATTTCCGACATTTCAGACATTTTGAAAACTGCAGGGGGATTTGGGCAAAATATGACCCATCGCCGTTTTCAGTAATTGGCATATTATCGGTATAAAAAGTCGTAATTTGAAACTGAAAATAGGTGCAGAGAGTCAGTATTTGGCTTAAAAATCACACTCAGGAGTCAAATTTCCGACATTTCAGACATTTTGAAAACTGCAGGGGGGTTTGGGCAAAATATGACCCATCGCCGTTTACAGTAATTGGCATATTTTCGGTATGAAACGTCGTAATTTGAAACTGAAAATAGGTGCAGAGAGTCAGAATTCGGCTCATAAATCACGCTCAGGAGTCATATTTCCAACATTTCAGACATTTTGAAAACTGCAGGGGGGTTTGGGCAAAATATGACCCATCACCGTTTTCAGTAATTGGCATATTTTCGGTTAAAAAAGTCGTAATTTGAAACTGAAATTAGGTGCAGAGTCAGAATTCGGATAAAAAATCACGCTCAGGAGTCAAACTTCCAACATTTCAGACATTTTGAAAACTGCAGGGGGGTTTGGGCAAAATATGACCCATCGCCGTTTACAGTAATTGGCATATTTTCGGTATGAAACTTTGTAATTTGAAACTGAAAATAGGTGCAGAGAGTCACAATTTGGCTCAAAAATCACGCTCAGGAGTCAAATTTCCAACATTTCAGACATTTTAAAAATGCAGGGGGGTTTTGGCATAATATGACCCATCGCCGTTTTCAGTAATTGGCATATTTTAGGTATGAAACGTCGTAATTTGAAACTGAAAATAGGTGCAGAGAGTCAGAATTCGGCTCAAAAATCACGCTCAGGAGTCAAATTTCCGACATTTCAGACATTTTGAAAACTGCAGGGGGGTTTTGGCATAATATGACCCATCGCCGTTTTCAGTAATTGGCATATTTTAGGTATGAAACGTCGTAATTTGAAACTGAAGATAGGTGCAGAGAGTCAGAATTCGGACAAAAATAACGCTCAAGAGTCAAATTTCCGGCATTTCAGACATTTTGAAAACTGCAGGGGGGTTTGGCCAACCTATGACCCATCGCGGTTTTCAGTAATTGGCATATTTTTTCGTATGAAAGGTCTTAATTTGAAACTGAAAATATGTGCAGAGAGTCAGAATTCAGATAAAAAATCACGCTCAGGAGTCAAATTTCCGACATTTCAGACATTTTAAAAACAGCAGGGGGGTTTGGGCAAAGTATGACCCATCGCCGTTTTCAGTAATTGGCATATTTTTGGTATAAAAAGTCGTAATTTGAAATTGAAAATAGGTGCAGAGAGTCAGAATTCGGCTCAAAAATCACGCTCATGAGTCAAATTTCCGACATTTCAGACATTTTAAAAACTGCAGGGGCGTTTGGGCAAAATATGACCCATCGCCGTTTTCAGTAATAGCCTTATTTTAGGTATGAAACGTCGTAATTTGAAACTGAAAATAGGTGCAGAGAGTCAGAATTCGGCTCAAAAATCACGCTCAGGAGTCAAATTTCCGACATTTCAGACATTTTGAAAACTGCAAGGGGGTTTGGGCAAAATATGACCCATCGCCAATTTCAGTAATTGGCATATTTTAGGTATGAAACGTCGTAATTTGAAACTGAAAATAGGTGCAGAGTCAGAATTCGGCTCAAAAATCACGCTCAGGAGTCAAATTTCCGACATTTCAGACAATTTGAAAACTGCAGGGGGGTTTGGGCAAAATATGACACATCGCCGTTTACAGTAATTGGCATATTTTCGGTATGAAACGTCGTAATTTGAAACTGAAAATAAGTGCAGAGAGTCAGAATTCGGCTCAAAAATCACGCTCAAGAGTCAAATTTCCGACATTTCAGACATTTTAAAAACTGCAGGTGGGTTTGGGCAAAATATGACCCATCGACTTTTCAGTAATTTGCATATTTTAGGTATGAAACGTCGTAATTTGAAACTGAAAATAGGTGCAGAGAGTCAGAATTCGGCTCAAAAATCACGCTCAGGAATCAAATTTCCTACATTTCAGACATTTTCAAAACTGCAGGGGGGTTTGCGCAAAATATGACCAATCGCCATTTTCAGTAATTGGCATATTTTCGGTATAAAAAGTCGTAATTTGAAACTGAAAATAGGTGCAGAGAGTCAGAATTCGGATAAAAAATCACGCTCAGGTGTCAAATTTCCGACATTTCAGACATTTTGAAAACTGCAGGGGGGGTTTGGGCAAAATATGACCCATCGCCGTTTACAGTAATTGGCATATTTTCGGTATGAAACGTCGTAATTTGAAACTGAAAATTGGTGCAGAGAGTCAGAATTCGGATAAAAAATTACGCTCAGGAGTCAAATTTCCGACATTTCAGACATTTTGAAAACTTCAGGGGGGTTTGGCCAAAATATGACCCATCGCCGTTTTCAGTAATTGGCATATTTTTTGGTATGAAAAGTCGTAATTTGAAACTGAAAATAGGTGCAGAGAGTAAGAATTCGGATAAAAAATCACGCTCAGGACTCAAATATCCGACATTTCAGACAGTTTGAAAACTGCAGGGGGGTTTGGGCAAAATATGACCCATCGCTGTGTACAGTAATTGGCATATTTTCGGTATGAAACGTCGTAATTTGAAACTGAAAATAGGTGCAGAGAGTCAGAATTCGGCACAAAAATCACGCTCAGGAGTAAAATTTCCGACATTTCAGACATTTTGAAAACTGCAGGGGGGTTTGGGCAAAATATGACCCATCGCCGTTGACAGTAATTGGCATATTTTCGGTATGAAACGTCGTAATTTGAAACTGAAAATAGGTGCAGAAAGTCAGAATTCGGATAAAAAATCACGCTCAAAAAGTCAAATTTCCGACATTTCAGACATTTTGAAAACTGCAGGGGGGTTTGGGCAAAATATGACCCATCGCTGTTTTCAGTAATTGGCATATTTTCGGTATAAAAAGTCGTAATTTGAAACTGAAGATAGGTGCAGAGAGTCAGAATTCGGACAAAAATAACGCTCAGGAGTCAAATTTCCGGCATTTCAGACATTTTGAAAACTGCAGGGGGGTTTGGCCAAACTATGACCCATCGCGGTTTTCAGTAATTGGCATATTTTTTGGTATGAAAAGTCTTAATTTGAAACTGAAAATATGTGCAGAGAGTCAGAATTCGGATAAAAAATCACGCTCAGGAGTCTAATTTCCGACATTTCAGACATTTTAAAAACTGCAGTGGGGTTTGGGCAAAGTATGACCCATCGCCGTTTTCAGTAATTGGCATATTTTTGGTATAAAAAGTCGTAATTTGAAATTGAAAATAGGTGCAGAGAGACAGAATTCGGCTCAAAAATCACCCTCAGGAGTCAAATTTCCGACATTTCAGACATTTTAAAAACTGCAGGGGAGTTTGGGCAAAATATGACCCATCGCCGTTTTCAGTAATTGCCTTATTTTAGGTATGAAACGTCGTAATTTGAAACTGAAAATAGGTGCAGAGAGTCAGAATTCGGCTCAAAAATCACGCTCAGGAGTCAAATTTCCGACATTTCAGACATTTTGAAAACTGCAAGGGGGTTTGGGCAAAATATGACCCATCGCCAATTTCAGTAATTGGCATATTTTAGGTATGAAACGTCGTAATTTGAAACTGAAAATAGGTGCAGAGTCAGAATTCGGCTCAAAAATCACGCTCAGGAGTCAAATTTCCGACATTTTAGACAATTTGAAAACTACAGGGGGGGGTTTGGGCAAAATATGACACATCGCCGTTTACAGTAATTGGCATATTTTCGGTATGAAACGTCGTAATTTGAAACTGAAAATAGGTGCAGAGAGTCAGAATTCGGCTCAAAAATCACGCTCAAGAGTCAAATTTCCGACAATTCAGACATTTTAAAAACTGCAGGTGGGTTTGGGCAAAATATGACTTATAGACTTTTCAGTAATTTGCATATTTTAGGTATGAAACTTCGTAATTTGAAACTGAAAATAGGTGCAGAGAGTCAGAATTCGGCTCAAAAATCATGCTCAGGAATCAAATTTCCTACATTTCAGACATTTTCAAAACTGCAGGGGGGTTTGCGCAAAATATGACCAATCGCCGTTTTCAGTAATTGGCATATTTTCGGTATAAAAAGTCGTAATTTGAAACTGAAAATAGGTGCAGAGAGTCAGAATTCGGATAAAAAATCACGCTCAGGAGTCAAATTTCCGACATTTCAGACATTTTGAAAACTGCAGGGGGGTTTGGGCAAAATATGACCCATCGCCGTTTACAGTAATTGGCATATTTTCGGTATGAAACGTCGTAATTTGAAACTGAAAATAGGTGCAGAGAGTCAGAATTCGGATAAAAAATTATGCTCAGGAGACAAATTTCCGACATTTCAGACATTTTGAAAACTTCAGGGGGGTTTGGCCAAAATATGACCCATCGCCGTTTTCAGTAATTGGCATATTTTTTGGTATGAAAAGTCGTAATTTGAAACTGAAAATAGGTGCAGAGAGTCAGAATTCGGATAAAAAATCACGCTCAGGACTCAAATATCCGACATTTCAGACAGTTTGAAAACTGCAGGGGGGTTTGGGCAAAATATGACCCATCGCTGTGTACAGTAATTGGCATATTTTCGGTATGAAACGTCGTAATTTGAAACTGAAAATAGGTGCAGAGAGTCAGAATTCGGCACAAAAATCACGCTCAGGAGTAAAATTTCCGACATTTCAGACATTTTGAAAACTGCAGGGGGGTTTGGGCAAAATATGACCCATCGCCGTTGACAGTAATTGGCATATTTTCGGTATGAAACGTCGTAATTTGAAACTGAAAATAGGTGCAGAAAGTCAGAATTCGGATAAAAAATCACGCTCAAAAAGTCAAATTTCCGACATTTCAGACATTTTGAAAACTGCAGGGGGGTTTGGGCAAAATATGACCCATCGCTGTTTTCAGTAATTGGCATATTTTCGGTATAAAAAGTCGTAATTTGAAACTGAAGATAGGTGCAGAGAGTCAGAATTCGGACAAAAATAACGCTCAGGAGTCAAATTTCCGGCATTTCAGACATTTTGAAAACTGCAGGGGGGTTTGGCCAAACTATGACCCATCGCGGTTTTCAGTAATTGGCATATTTTTTGGTATGAAAAGTCTTAATTTGAAACTGAAAATATGTGCAGAGAGTCAGAATTCGGATAAAAAATCACGCTCAGGAGTCTAATTTCCGACATTTCAGACATTTTAAAAACTGCAGTGGGGTTTGGGCAAAGTATGACCCATCGCCGTTTTCAGTAATTGGCATATTTTTGGTATAAAAAGTCGTAATTTGAAATTGAAAATAGGTGCAGAGAGACAGAATTCGGCTCAAAAATCACCCTCAGGAGTCAAATTTCCGACATTTCAGACATTTTAAAAACTGCAGGGGAGTTTGGGCAAAATATGACCCATCGCCGTTTTCAGTAATTGCCTTATTTTAGGTATGAAACGTCGTAATTTGAAACTGAAAATAGGTGCAGAGAGTCAGAATTCGGCTCAAAAATCACGCTCAGGAGTCAAATTTCCGACATTTCAGACATTTTGAAAACTGCAAGGGGGTTTGGGCAAAATATGACCCATCGCCAATTTCAGTAATTGGCATATTTTAGGTATGAAACGTCGTAATTTGAAACTGAAAATAGGTGCAGAGTCAGAATTCGGCTCAAAAATCACGCTCAGGAGTCAAATTTCCGACATCTTAGACAATTTGAAAACTACAGGGGGGGGTTTGGGCAAAATATGACACATCGCCGTTTACAGTAATTGGCATATTTTCGGTATGAAACGTCGTAATTTGAAACTGAAAATAGGTGCAGAGAGTCAGAATTCGGCTCAAAAATCACGCTCAAGAGTCAAATTTCCGACAATTCAGACATTTTAAAAACTGCAGGTGGGTTTGGGCAAAATATGACTTATAGACTTTTCAGTAATTTGCATATTTTAGGTATGAAACTTCGTAATTTGAAACTGAAAATAGGTGCAGAGAGTCAGAATTCGGCTCAAAAATCATGCTCAGGAATCAAATTTCCTACATTTCAGACATTTTCAAAACTGCAGGGGGGTTTGCGCAAAATATGACCAATCGCCGTTTTCAGTAATTGGCATATTTTCGGTATAAAAAGTCGTAATTTGAAACTGAAAATAGGTGCAGAGAGTCAGAATTCGGATAAAAAATCACGCTCAGGAGTCAAATTTCCGACATTTCAGACATTTTGAAAACTGCAGGGGGGTTTGGGCAAAATATGACCCATCGCCGTTTACAGTAATTGGCATATTTTCGGTATGAAACGTCGTAATTTGAAACTGAAAATAGGTGCAGAGAGTCAGAATTCGGATAAAAAATTATGCTCAGGAGACAAATTTCCGACATTTCAGACATTTTGAAAACTTCAGGGGGGTTTGGCCAAAATATGACCCATCGCCGTTTTCAGTAATTGGCATATTTTTTGGTATGAAAAGTCGTAATTTGAAACTGAAAATAGGTGCAGAGAGTCAGAATTCGGATAAAAAATCACGCTCAGGACTCAAATATCCGACATTTCAGACAGTTTGAAAACTGCAGGGGGGTTTGGGCAAAATATGACCCATCGCTGTGGACAGTAATTGGCATATTTTCGGTATGAAACGTCGTAATTTGAAACTGAAAATAGGTGCAGAGAGTCAGAATTCGGCACAAAAATCACGCTCAGGAGTAAAATTTCCGACATTTCAGACATTTTGAAAACTGCAGGGGGGTTTGGGCAAAATATGACCCATCGCCGTTTACAGTAATTGGCATATTTTTGGTATAAAAAGTCGTAATTTGAAATTGAAAATAGGTGCAGAGAGTCAGAATTCGGCTCAAAAATCACGCTCAGGAGTCAAATTTCCGACATTTCAGACATTTTAAAAACTGCAGGGGGGTTTGGCCAAAATATGACCCATCGCCGTTTTCAGTAATTGGCATATTTTTTGGTATGAAAAGTCATAATTTGAAGCTGAAAATAGGTGCAGAGAGTCAGAATTCAGATAAAAAATAACGCTCAGGAGTCAAATTTCCGACATTTCAGACATTTTAAAAACTGCAGGGGGGTTTGGGCAAAGTATGACCCATCGCCGTTTTCAGTAATTGGCATATTTTTGGTATAAAAAGTCGTAATTTGAAATTGAAAATAGGTGCAGAGAGTCAGAATTCGGCTCAAAAATCACGCTCAGGAGTCAAATTTCCGACATTTCAGACATTTTAAAAACTGCAGGGGAGTTTGGGCAAAATATGACCCATCGCCGCTTTCAGTAATTGCCTTATTTTAGGTATGAAACGTCGTAATTTGAAACTGAAAATAGGTGCAGAGAGTCAGAATTCGGCTCGAAAATCACGCTCAGGAGTCAAATTTCCGACATTTCAGACATTTTGAAAACTGCAGGGGGGGTTTGGGCAAAATATGACCAATCGCCGTTTACAGTAATTGGCATATTTTCGGTATGAAACGTCGTAATTTGAAACTGAAAATATGTGCAGAGAGTCAGGATTTAGCTCAAAAATCACGCTCAGGAGACAAATTTCCGACATTTCAGACATTTTGAAAACTGCAGGGGGGTTTGGGCAAAAAATGACCCATCGCCGTTTTCAGTAATTGGCATATTTTTTGGTATGAAAATTCATAATTTGAAACTGAAAATAGGTGCAGAGAGTCAGAATTCAGATAAAAAATAACGCTCAGGAGTCAAATTTCCGACATTTCAGACATTTTAAAAACTGCAGGGGGGTTTGGGCAAAGTATGACCCATCGCCGTTTTCAGTAATTGGCATATTTTTGGTATAAAAAGTCGTAATTTGAAATTGAAAATAGGTGCAGAGAGTCAGAATTCGGCTCAAAAATCACGCTCAGGAGTCAAATTTCCGACATTTCAGACATTTTAAAAACTGCAGGGGAGTTTGGGCAAAATATGAAACATCGCCGCTTTCAGTAATTGCCTTATTTTAGGTATGAAACGTCGTAATTTGAAACTGAAAATAGGTGCAGAGAGTCAGAATTCTGCTCAAAAAACACGCTCAGGAGTCATATTTCCGACATTTCAGACAATTTGAAAACTGCAGGGGGGTTTGAACAAAATATGACCCATCGCCGTTTTCAGTAATTGGCATATTTTCTGTATAAAAAGTCGTAATTTGAAACTGAAATTAGGTGCAGAGAGTCAGAATTCGGATAAAAAATCACGCTCAGAAGTCAAATTTCCGACATTTCAGACATTTTGAAAACTGCAGGGGGGTTTGGGCAAAATATGACCCATCGCCGTTTACAGTAATTGGCATATTTTTGGTATGAAACGTCGTAATTTGAAACTGAAGATAGGTGCAGAGAGTCAGAATTCGGATAAAAAATCACGCTCAGGAGTCAAATTTCCGGCATTTCAGACATTTTGAAAACTGCAGGGGGGTTTGGCCAAAATATGACCCATCGCCGTTTTCAGTAATTGGCATATTTTTGGTATAAAAAGTCGTAATTTGAAATTGAAAATAGGTGCAGAGAGTCAGAATTCGGCTCGAAAATCACGCTCAGGAGTCAAATTTCCGACATTTCAGACATATTGAAAACTGCAGGGGGGGTTTGGGCAAAATATGACCAATCGCCGTTTACAGTAATTGGCATATTTTCGGTATGAAACGTCGTAATTTGAAACTGAAAATAGGTGCAGAGAGTCAGGATTTAGCCCAAAAATCACGCTCAGGAGACAAATTTCCGACATTTCAGACATTTTGAAAACTGCAGGGGGGTTTGGGCAAAAAATGACCCATCGCCGTTTTCAGTAATTGGCATATTTTCGGTATAAAAAGTCGTAATTTGAAACTGAAACTAGGTGCAGAGAGTCAGAATTCGGATAAAAAATCACGCTCAGGAGTCAAATTTCGGATATTTCAGACATTTTGAAAACTGCAGGGGGGTTTGGGCAAAATATGACCCATCGCCGTTTACAGTAATTGGCATATTTTCGGTATGAAACGTCGTAATTTGAAACTGAAGATAGGTGCAGAGAGTCAGAATTCGGATAAAAAATCACGTTCAGGAGTCAAATTTCCGGCATTTCAGACATTTTGAAAACTGCAGGGGGGTTTGGCCAAAATATGACCCATCGCCGTTTTCAGTAATTGGCATATTTTTTGGTATGAAAAGTCATAATTTGAAACTAAAAATAGGTGCTGAGAGTCAGAATTCAGATAAAAAATAACGCTCAGGAGTCAAATTTCCGACATTTCAGACATTTTAAAAACTGCAGGGGGGTTTGGGCAAAGTATGACCCATCGCCGTTTTCAGTAATTGGCATATTTTTGGTATAAAAAGTCGTAATTTGAAATTGAAAATAGGTGCAGAGAGTCAGAATTCGGCTCAAAAATCACGCTCAGGAGTCAAATTTCCGACATTTCAGACATTTTAAAAACTGCAGGGGAGTTTGGGCAAAATATGACCCATCGCCGCTTTCAGTAATTGCCTTATTTTAGGTATGAAACGTCGTAATTTGAAACTGAAGATAGGTGCAGAGAGTCAGAATTCTGCTCAAAAAACACGCTCAGGAGTCATATTTCCGACATTTCAGACAATTTGAAAACTGCAGGGGGGTTTGAACAAAATATGACCCATCGCCGTTTTCAGTAATTGGCATATTTTCTGTATAAAAAGTCGTAATTTGAAACTGAAATTAGGTGCAGAGAGTCAGAATTCGGATATAAAATCACGCTCAGAAGTCAAATTTCCGACATTTCCGACATTTTGAAAACTGCAGGGGGGTTTGGGCAAAATATGACCCATCGCCGTTTACAGTAATTGGCATATTTTTGGTATGAAACGTCGTAATTTGAAACTGAAGATAGGTGCAGAGAGTCAGAATTCGGATAAAAAATCACGCTCAGGAGTCAAATTTCCGGCATTTCAGACATTTTGAAAACTGCAGGGGGGTTTGGCCAAAATATGACCCATCGCCGTTTTCAGTAATTGGCATATTTTTGGTATAAAAAGTCGTAATTTGAAATTGAAAATAGGTGCAGAGAGTCAGAATTCGGCTCAAAAATCACGCTCAGGAGTCAAATTTCCGACATTTCAGACGTTTTAAAAACTGCAGGGGAGTTTGGGCAAAATATGACCCATCGCCACTTTCAGTAATTGCCTTATTTTAGGTATGAAACGTCGTAATTTGAAACTGAAAATAGGTGCAGAGAGTCAGAATTCGGCTCAAAAATCACGCTCAGGAGTCAAATTTCCGACATTTCAGACATTTTGAAAACTGCAAGGGGGGTTTGGGCAAAATATGACCCATCGCCAATTTCAGTAATTGGCATATTTTAGGTATGAAACGTCGTAATTTGAAACTGAAAATAAATGCAGAGTCAGAATTCGGCTCAAAAATCACGCTCAGGAGTCAAATTTCCGACATTTCAGACATTTTGAAAACTGCAGGGGGATTTGGGCAAAATATGACCCATCGCCGTTTTCAGTAATTGGCATATTTTTGGTATAAAAAGTCGTAATTTGAAATTGAAAATAGGTGCAGAGAGTCAGAATTCGGCTCAAAAATCACGCTCAGGAGTCAAATTTCCGACATTTCAGACATTTTCAAAACTGCAGGGGGGTTTGGGCAAAATATGACCCATCGCCGTTTACAGTAATTGGCATATTTTCGGTATGAAACGTCGTAATTTGAAACTGAAAATAGGTGCAGAGAGTCAGAATTCGGATAAAAAATCACGCTCAGGAGTCAAATTTCCGGCATTTCAGACATTTTGAAAACTGCAGGGGGGTTTGGCCAAAATATGACCCATCGCCGTTTTCAGTAATTGGCATATTTTTTGGTATGAAAAGTCATAATTTGAAACTGAAAATAGGTGCAGAGAGTCAGAATTCAGATAAAAAATAACGCTCAGGAGTCAAATTTCCGATATTTCAGACATTTTAAAAACTGCAGGGGGGTTTGGGCAAAGTATGACCCATCGCCGTTTTCAGTAATTGGCATATTTTTGGTATAAAAAGTCGTAATTTGAAATTGAAAATAGGTGCAGAGAGTCAGAATTCGGCTCAAAAATCACGCTCAGGAGTCAAATTTCCGACATTTCAGACATTTTAAAAACTGCAGGGGAGTTTGGGCAAAATATGACCCATCGCCGCTTTCAGTAATTGCCTTATTTTAGGTATGAAACGTCGTAATTTGAAACTGAAAATAGGTGCAGAGAGTCAGAATTCTGCTCAAAAAACACGCTCAGGAGTCATATTTCCGACATTTCAGACAATTTGAAAACTGCAGGGGGGTTTGAACAAAATATGACCCATCGCCGTTTTCAGTAATTGGCATATTTTCTGTATAAAAAGTCGTAATTTGAAACTGAAATTAGGTGCAGAGAGTCAGAATTCGGATAAAAAATCACGCTCAGAAGTCAAATTTCCGACATTTCAGACATTTTGAAAACTGCAGGGGGGTTTGGGCAAAATATGACCCATCGCCGTTTACAGTAATTGGCATATTTTTGGTATGAAACGTCGTATTTTGAAACTGAAGATAGGTGCAGAGAGTCAGAATTCGGATAAAAAATCACGCTCAGGAGTCAAATTTCCGACATTTCAGACATTTTGAAAACTGCAAGGGGGGTTTGGGCAAAATATGACCCATCGCCAATTTCAGTAATTGGCATATTTTAGGTATGAAACGTCGTAATTTGAAACTGAAAATAAATGCAGAGTCAGAATTCGGCTCAAAAATCACGCTCAGGAGTCAAATTTCCGACATTTCAGACATTTTGAAAACTGCAGGGGGATTTGGGCAAAATATGACCCATCGCCGTTTTCAGTAATTGGCATATTTTTGGTATAAAAAGTCGTAATTTGAAATTGAAAATAGGTGCAGAGAGTCAGAATTCGGCTCAAAAATCACGCTCAGGAGTCAAATTTCCGACATTTCAGACATTTTCAAAACTGCAGGGGGATTTGGGCAAAATATGACCCATCGCCGTTTACAGTAATTGGCATATTTTCGGTATGAAACGTCGTAATTTGAAACTGAAAATAGGTGCAGAGAGTCAGAATTCGGATAAAAAATCACGCTCAGGAGTCAAATTTCCGGCATTTCAGACATTTTGAAAACTGCAGGGGGGTTTGGCCAAAACATGACCCATCGCCGTTTTCAGTAATTGGCATATTTTTTGGTATGAAAAGTCATAATTTGAAACTGAAAATAGGTGCAGAGAGTCAGAATTCAGATAAAAAATAACGCTCAGGAGTCAAATTTCCGACATTTCAGACATTTTAAAAACTGCAGGGGGGTTTGGGCAAAGTATGACCCATCGCCGTTTTCAGTAATTGGCATATTTTTGGTATAAAAAGTCGTAATTTGAAATTGAAAATAGGTGCAGAGAGTCAGAATTCGGCTCAAAAATCACGCTCAGGAGTCATATTTCCGACATTTCAGACAATTTGAAAACTGCAGGGGGGTTTGAACAAAATATGACCCATCGCCGTTTTCAGTAATTGGCATATTTTCTGTATAAAAAGTCGTAATTTGAAACTGAAATTAGGTGCAGAGAGTCAGAATTCGGATAAAAAATCACGCTCAGAAGTCAAATTTCCGACATTTCAGACATTTTGAAAACTGCAGGGGGGTTTGGGCAAAATATGACCCATCGCCGTTTACAGTAATTGGCATATTTTTGGTATGAAACGTCGTAATTTGAAACTGAAGATAGGTGCAGAGAGTCAGAATTCGGATAAAAAATCACGCTCAGGAGTCAAATTTCCGGCATTTCAGACATTTTGAAAACTGCAGGGGGGTTTGGCCAAAATATGACCCATCGCCGTTTTCAGTAATTGGCATATTTTTGGTATAAAAAGTCGTAATTTGAAATTGAAAATAGGTGCAGAGAGTCAGAATTCGGCTCAAAAATCACGCTCAGGAGTCAAATTTCCGACATTTCAGACGTTTTAAAAACTGCAGGGGAGTTTGGGCAAAATATGACCCATCGCCACTTTCAGTAATTGCCTTATTTTAGGTATGAAACGTCGTAATTTGAAACTGAAAATAGGTGCAGAGAGTCAGAATTCGGCTCAAAAATCACGCTCAGGAGTCAAATTTCCGACATTTCAGACATTTTGAAAACTGCAGGGGGATTTGGGCAAAATATGACCCATCGCAGTTTTCAGTAATTGGCATATTTTTGGTATAAAAAGTCGTAATTTGAAATTGAAAATAGGTGCAGAGAGTCAGAATTCGGCTCAAAAATCACACTCAGGAGTCAAATTTCCGACATTTCAGACATTTTCAAAACTGCAGGGGGGTTTGGGCAAAATATGACCCATCGCCGTTTACAGTAATTGGCATATTTTCGGTATGAAACGTCGTAATTTGAAACTGAAAATAGGTGCAGAGAGTCAGAATTTGGATAAAAAATCACGCTCAGGAGTCAAATTTCGGATATTTCAGACATTTTGAAAACTGCAGGGGGGTTTGGGCAAAATATGACCCATCGCCGTTTACAGTAATTGGCATATTTTCGGTATGAAACGTCGTAATTTGAAACTGAAGATAGGTGCAGAGAGTCAGAATTCGGACAAAAAATCACGCTCAGGAGTCAAATTTCCGGCATTTCAGACATTTTGAAAACTGCAGGGGGGTTTGGCCAAAATATGACCCATCGCCGTTTTCAGTAATTGGCATATTTTTTTGTATGAAAAGTCATAATTTGAAACTGAAAATAGGTGCAGAGAGTCAGAATTCAGATAAAAAATAACGCTCAGGAGTCAAATTTCCGACATTTCAGACATTTTAAAAACTGCAGGGGGGTTTGGGCAAAGTATGACCCATCGCCGTTTTCAGTAATTGGCATATTTTTGGTATAAAAAGTCGTAATTTGAAATTGAAAATTGGTGCAGAGAGTCAGAATTCGGCTCAAAAATCACGCTCAGGAGTCAAATTTCCGACATTTCAGACATTTTAAAAACTGCAGGGGAGTTTGGGCAAAATATGACCCATCGCCGCTTTCAGTAATTGCCTTATTTTAGGTATGAAACGTCGTAATTTGAAACTGAAAATATATGCAGAAAGTCAGAATTCTGCTCAAAAAACACGCTCAGGAGTCATATTTCCGACATTTCAGACAATTTGAAAACTGCAGGGGGGTTTGAACAAAATATGACCCATCGCCGTTTTCAGTAATTGGCATATTTTCTGTATAAAAAGTCGTAATTTGAAACTGAAATTAGGTGCAGAGAGTCAGAATTCGGATAAAAAATCACGCTCAGGAGTCAAATTTCCGGCATTTCAGACATTTTGAAAACTGCAGGGGGGTTTGGCCAAAATATGACCCATCGCCGTTTTCAGTAATTGGCATATTTTTGGTATAAAAAGTCGTAATTTGAAATTGAAAATAGGTGCAGAGAGTCAGAATTCGGCTCAAAAATCACGCTCAGGAGTCAAATTTCTGACAATTCAGACGTATTAAAAACTGCAGGGGAGTTTGGGCAAAATATGACCCATCGCCACTTTCAGTAATTGCCTTATTTTAGGTATGAAACGTCGTAATTTGAAACTGAAAATAGGTGCAGAGAGTCAGAATTCGGCTCAAAAATCACGCTCAGGAGTCAAATTTCCGACATTTCAGACATTTTGAAAACTGCAAGGGGGTTTGGGCAAAATATGACCCATCGCCAATTTCAGTAATTGCCATATTTTAGGTATGAAACGTCGTAATTTGAAACTGAAAATAAATGCAGAGTCAGAATTCGGCTCAAAAATCACGCTCAGGAGTCAAATTTCCGACATTTCAGACATTTTGAAAACTGCAGGGGGATTTGGGCAAAATATGACCCATCGCCGTTTTCAGTAATTGGCATATTTTTGGTATAAAAAGTCGTAATTTGAAATTGAAAATAGGTGCAGAGAGTCAGAATTCGGCTCAAAAATCACGCTCAGGAGTCAAATTTCCGACATTTCAGACATTTTCAAAACTGCAGGGGTGTTTGGGCAAAATATGACCCATCGCCGTTTACAGAAATTGGCATATTTTCGGTATGAAACGTCGTAATTTGAAACTGAAAATAGGTGCAGAGAGTCAGAATTCGGCTCCAAAATCACGCTCAGGAGACATATTTCCAACATTTTAGACATTTTGAAAACTGCAGGGGGGTTTGGGCAAAATATGACCCATCACCGTTTTCAGTAATTGGCATATTTTTGGTATAAAAAGTCGTAATTTGAAATTGAAAATAGGTGCAGAGAGTCAGAATTCGGCTCAAAAATCACGCTCAGGAGTCAAAATTCCGACATTTCAGACATTTTGAAAACTGCAGGGGGATTTGGGCAAAATATGACCTATCGCCGTTTTCAGTAATTGGCATATTATCGGTATAAAAAGTCGTAATTTGAAACTGAAAATAGGTGCAGAGAGTCAGAATTTGGCTCAAAAATCACACTCAGGAGTCAAATTTCCGACATTTCAGACATTTTCAAAACTGCAGGGGGGTTTGGGCAAAATATGACCCATCGCCGTTTACAGTAATTGGCATATTTTCGGTATGAAACGTCGTAATTTGAAACTGAAAATAGGTGCAGAGAGTCAGAATTCGGGTCATAAATCACGCTCAGGAGTCATATTTCCAACATTTCAGACATTTTGAAAACTGCAGGGGGGTATGGGCAAAATATGACCCATCACCGTTTTCAGTAATTGGCATATTTTCGGTTAAAAAAGTCGTAATTTGAAACTGAAATTAGGTGCAGAGAGTCAGAATTCGGATAAAAAATCACGCTCAGGAGTCAAATTTCCGGCATTTCAGACATTTTGAAAACTGCAGGGGGGTTTGGCCAAAATATGACCCATCGCCGTTTTCAGTAATTGGCATATTTTTTGGTATGAAAAGTCATAATTTGAAACTGAAAATAGGTGCAGAGAGTCAGAATTCAGATAAAAAATAATGCTCAGGAGTCAAATTTCCGACATTTCAGACATTTTAAAAACTGTAGGGGGGTTTGGCCAAAGTATGACCCATCGCCGTTTTCAGTAATTGGCATATTTTTTGGTATGAAAAGTCGTAATTTGAAACTGAAAATAGGTGCAGAGAGTCAGAATTCGGATAAAAAATCACGCTCAGGACTCAAATATCCGACATTTCAGACAGTTTGAAAACTGCAGGGGGGTTTGGGCAAAATATGACCAATCGCCGTTTACAGTAATTGGCATATTTTCGGTATGAAACGTCGTAATTTGAAACTGAAAATAGGTGCAGAGAGTCAGGATTTAGCTCAAAAATCACGCTCAGGAGACAAATTTCCGACATTTCAGACATTTTGAAAACTGCAGGGGGGTTTGGGCAAAAAATGACCCATCGCCGTTTTCAGTAATTGGCATATTTTCGGTATAAAAAGTCGTAATTTGAAACTGAAACTAGGTGCAGAGAGTCAGAATTCGGATAAAAAATCACGCTCAGGAGTCAAATTTCGGATATTTCAGACATTTTGAAAACTGCAGGGGGGTTTGGGCAAAATATGACCCATCGCCGTTTACAGTAATTGGCATATTTTCGGTATGAAACGTCGTAATTTGAAACTGAAGATAGGTGCAGAGAGTCAGAATTTGGATAAAAAATCACGCTCAGGAGTCAAATTTCCGGCATTTCAGACATTTTGAAAACTGCAGGGGGGTTTGGCCAAAATATGACCCATCGCCGTTTTCAGTAATTGGCATATTTTTTGGTATGAAAAGTCATAACTTGAAACTGAAAATAGGTGCAGAGAGTCAGAATTCAGATAAAAAATAACGCTCAGGAGTCAAATTTCCGACATTTCAGACATTTTAAAAACTGCAGGGGGGTTTGGGCAATGTATGACCCATCGCCGTTTTCAGTAATTGGCATATTTTTGGTATAAAAAGTCGTAATTTGAAATTGAAAATAGGTGCAGAGAGTCAGAATTCGGCTCAAAAATCACGCTCAGGAGTCAAATTTCCGACATTTCAGACATTTTAAAAGCTGCAGGGGAGTTTGGGCAAAATATGACCCATCGCCGCTTTCAGTAATTGCCTTATTTTAGGTATGAAACGTCGTAATTTGAAAATGAAAATAGGTGCAGAGAGTCAGAAATCGGCTCGAAAATCACGCTCAGGAGTCAAATTTCCGACATTTCAGACATATTGAAAATTGCAGGGGGGGTTTGGGCAAAATATGACCAATCGCCGTTTACAGTAATTGGCATATTTTCGGTATGAAACGTCGTAATTTGAAACTGAAAATAGGTGCAGAGAGTCAGGATTTAGCTCAAAAATCACGCTCAGGAGACAAATTTCCGACATTTCAGACATTTTGAAAACTGCAGGGGGGTTTGGGCAAAAAATGACCCATCGCCGTTTTCAGTAATTGGCATATTTTCGGTATAAAAAGTCGTAATTTGAAACTGAAAATAGGTGCAGAGAGTCAGAATTCTGCTCAAAAAACACGCTCAGGAGTCATATTTCCGACATTTCAGACATTTTGAAAACTGCAGGGGGGTTTGGGCAAAATATGACCCATCGCCGTTTACAGTAATTGGCATATTTTCGGTATGAAACGTCGTAATTTGAAACTGAAGAGAGGTGCAGAGAGTCAGAATTCGGATAAAAAATCACGCTCAGGAGTCAAATTTCCGACATTTCAGACATTTTCAAAACTGCAGGGGGGTTTGGGCAAAATATGACCCATCGCCGTTTTCAGTAATTGGCATATTTTTGGTATAAAAAGTCGTAATTTGAAATTGAAAATAGGTGCAGAGAGTCAGAATTCGGCTCAAAAATCACGCTCAGGAGTCAAATTTCCGACATTTCAGACATTTTCAAAACTGCAGGGGGGTTTGGGCAAAATATGACCCATCGCCGTTTACAGTAATTGGCATATTTTCGGTATGAAACGTCGTAATTTGAAACTGAAAATAGGTGCAGAGAGTCAGAATTTGGATAAAAAATCACGCTCAGGAGTCAAATTTCGGATATTTCAGACATTTTGAAAACTGCAGGGGGGTTTGGGCAAAATATGACCCATCGCCGTTTACAGTAATTGGCATATTTTCGGTATGAAACGTCGTAATTTGAAACTGAAGATAGGTGCAGAGAGTCAGAATTCGGACAAAAAATCACGCTCAGGAGTCAAATTTCCGGCATTTCAGACATTTTGAAAACTGCAGGGGGGTTTGGCCAAAATATGACCCATCGCCGTTTTCAGTAATTGGCATATTTTTTTGTATGAAAAGTCATAATTTGAAACTGAAAATAGGTGCAGAGAGTCAGAATTCAGATAAAAAATAACGCTCAGGAGTCAAATTTCCGACATTTCAGACATTTTAAAAACTGCAGGGGGGTTTGGGCAAAGTATGACCCATCGCCGTTTTCAGTAATTGGCATATTTTTGGTATAAAAAGTCGTAATTTGAAATTGAAAATTGGTGCAGAGAGTCAGAATTCGGCTCAAAAATCACGCTCAGGAGTCAAATTTCCGACATTTCAGACATTTTAAAAACTGCAGGGGAGTTTGGGCAAAATATGACCCATCGCCGCTTTCAGTAATTGCCTTATTTTAGGTATGAAACGTCGTAATTTGAAACTGAAAATATATGCAGAGAGTCAGAATTCTGCTCAAAAAACACGCTCAGGAGTCATATTTCCGACATTTCAGACAATTTGAAAACTGCAGGGGGGTTTGAACAAAATATGACCCATCGCCGTTTTCAGTAATTGGCATATTTTCTGTATAAAAAGTCGTAATTTGAAACTGAAATTAGGTGCAGAGAGTCAGAATTCGGATAAAAAATCACGCTCAGAAGTCAAATTTCCGACATTTCAGACATTTTGAAAACTGCAGGGGGGTTTGGGCAAAATATGACCCATCGCCGTTTACAGTAATTGGCATATTTTTGGTATGAAACGTCGTAATTTGAAACTGAAGATAGGTGCAGAGAGTCAGAATTCGGATAAAAAATCACGCTCAGGAGTCAAATTTCCGGCATTTCAGACATTTTGAAAACTGCAGGGGGGTTTGGCCAAAATATGACCCATCGCCGTTTTCAGTAATTGGCATATTTTTGGTATAAAAAGTCGTAATTTGAAATTGAAAATAGGTGCAGAGAGTCAGAATTCGGCTCAAAAATCACGCTCAGGAGTCAAATTTCTGACAATTCAGACGTATTAAAAACTGCAGGGGAGTTTGGACAAAATATGACCCATCGCCACTTTCAGTAATTGCCTTATTTTAGGTATGAAACGTCGTAATTTGAAACTGAAAATAGGTGCAGAGAGTCAGAATTCGGCTCAAAAATCACGCTCAGGAGTCAAATTTCCGACATTTCAGACATTTTGAAAACTGCAAGGGGGTTTGGGCAAAATATGACCCATCGCCAATTTCAGTAATTGCCATATTTTAGGTATGAAACGTCGTAATTTGAAACTGAAAATAAATGCAGAGTCAGAATTCGGCTCAAAAATCACGCTCAGGAGTCAAATTTCCGACATTTCAGACATTTTGAAAACTGCAGGGGGATTTGGGCAAAATATGACCCATCGCCGTTTTCAGTAATTGGCATATTTTTGGTATAAAAAGTCGTAATTTGAAATTGAAAATAGGTGCAGAGAGTCAGAATTCGGCTCAAAAATCACGCTCAGGAGTCAAATTTCCGACATTTCAGACATTTTCAAAACTGCAGGGGTGTTTGGGCAAAATATGACCCATCGCCGTTTACAGAAATTGGCATATTTTCGGTATGAAACGTCGTAATTTGAAACTGAAAATAGGTGCAGAGAGTCAGAATTCGGCTCCAAAATCACGCTCAGGAGTCATATTTCCAACATTTTAGACATTTTGAAAACTGCAGGGGGGTTTGGGCAAAATATGACCCATCACCGTTTTCAGTAATTGGCATATTTTTGGTATAAAAAGTCGTAATTTGAAATTGAAAATAGGTGCAGAGAGTCAGAATTCGGCTCAAAAATCACGCTCAGGAGTCAAAATTCCGACATTTCAGACATTTTGAAAACTGCAGGGGGATTTGGGCAAAATATGACCTATCGCCGTTTTCAGTAATTGGCATATTATCGGTATAAAAAGTCGTAATTTGAAACTGAAAATAGGTGCAGAGAGTCAGAATTTGGCTCAAAAATCACGCTCAGGAGTCAAATTTCCGGCATTTCAGACATTTTGAAAACTGCAGGGGGGTTTGGCCAAAATATGACCCATCGCCGTTTTCAGTAATTGGCATATTTTTTGGTATGAAAAGTCATAATTTGAAACTGAAAATAGGTGCAGAGAGTCAGAATTCAGATAAAAAATAATGCTCAGGAGTCAAATTTCCGACATTTCAGACATTTTAAAAACTGTAGGGGGGTTTGGCCAAAGTATGACCCATCGCCGTTTTCAGTAATTGGCATATTTTTTGGTATGAAAAGTCGTAATTTGAAACTGAAAATAGGTGCAGAGAGTCAGAATTCGGATAAAAAATCACGCTCAGGACTCAAATATCCGACATTTCAGACAGTTTGAAAACTGCAGGGGGGTTTGGGCAAAATATGACCAATCGCCGTTTACAGTAATTGGCATATTTTCGGTATGAAACGTCGTAATTTGAAACTGAAAATAGGTGCAGAGAGTCAGGATTTAGCTCAAAAATCACGCTCAGGAGACAAATTTCCGACATTTCAGACATTTTGAAAACTGCAGGGGGGTTTGGGCAAAAAATGACCCATCGCTGTTTTCAGTAATTGGCATATTTTCGGTATAAAAAGTCGTAATTTGAAACTGAAACTAGGTGCAGAGAGTCAGAATTCGGATAAAAAATCACGCTCAGGAGTCAAATTTCGGATATTTCAGACATTTTGAAAACTGCAGGGGGGTTTGGGCAAAATATGACCCATCGCCGTTTACAGTAATTGGCATATTTTCGGTATGAAACGTCGTAATTTGAAACTGAAGATAGGTGCAGAGAGTCAGAATTTGGATAAAAAATCACGCTCAGGAGTCAAATTTCCGGCATTTCAGACATTTTGAAAACTGCAGGGGGGTTTGGCCAAAATATGACCCATCGCCGTTTTCAGTAATTGGCATTTTTTTTGGTATGAAAAGTCATAACTTGAAACTGAAAATAGGTGCAGAGAGTCAGAATTCAGATAAAAAATAACGCTCAGGAGTCAAATTTCCGACATTTCAGACATTTTAAAAACTGCAGGGGGGTTTGGGCAATGTATGACCCATCGCCGTTTTCAGTAATTGGCATATTTTTGGTATAAAAAGTCGTAATTTGAAATTGAAAATAGGTGCAGAGAGTCAGAATTCGGCTCAAAAATCACGCTCAGGAGTCAAATTTCCGACATTTCAGACATTTTAAAAGCTGCAGGGGAGTTTGGGCAAAATATGACCCATCGCCGCTTTCAGTAATTGCCTTATTTTAGGTATGAAACGTCGTAATTTGAAAATGAAAATAGGTGCAGAGAGTCAGAAATCGGCTCGAAAATCACGCTCAGGAGTCAAATTTCCGACATTTCAGACATATTGAAAATTGCAGGGGGGGTTTGGGCAAAATATGACCAATCGCCGTTTACAGTAATTGGCATATTTTCGGTATGAAACGTCGTAATTTGAAACTGAAAATAGGTGCAGAGAGTCAGGATTTAGCTCAAAAATCACGCTCAGGAGACAAATTTCCGACATTTCAGACATTTTGAAAACTGCAGGGGGGTTTGGGCAAAAAATGACCCATCGCCGTTTTCAGTAATTGGCATATTTTCGGTATAAAAAGTCGTAATTTGAAACTGAAAATAGGTGCAGAGAGTCAGAATTCTGCTCAAAAAACACGCTCAGGAGTCATATTTCCGACATTTCAGACATTTTGAAAACTGCAGGGGGGTTTGGGCAAAATATGACCCATCGCCGTTTACAGTAATTGGCATATTTTCGGTATGAAACGTCGTAATTTGAAACTGAAGATAGGTGCAGAGAGTCAGAATTCGGATAAAAAATCACGCTCAGGAGTCAAATTTCCGACATTTCAGACATTTTCAAAACTGCAGGGGGGTTTGGGCAAAATATGACCCATCGCCGTTTTCAGTAATTGGCATATTTTTGGTATAAAAAGTCGTAATTTGAAATTGAAAATAGGTGCAGAGAGTCAGAATTCGGCTCAAAAATCACGCTCAGGAGTCAAATTTCCGACATTTCAGACATTTTCAAAACTGCAGGGGGGTTTGGGCAAAATATGACCCATCGCCGTTTACAGTAATTGGCATATTTTCGGTATGAAACGTCGTAATTTGAAACTGAAAATAGGTGCAGAGAGTCAGAATTTGGATAAAAAATCACGCTCAGGAGTCAAATTTCGGATATTTCAGACATTTTGAAAACTGCAGGGGGGTTTGGGCAAAATATGACCCATCGCCGTTTACAGTAATTGGCATATTTTCGGTATGAAACGTCGTAATTTGAAACTGAAGATAGGTGCAGAGAGTCAGAATTCGGACAAAAAATCACGCTCAGGAGTCAAATTTCCGGCATTTCAGACATTTTGAAAACTGCAGGGGGGTTTGGCCAAAATATGACAAATCGCCGTTTTCAGTAATTGGCATATTTTTTTGTATGAAAAGTCATAATTTGAAACTGAAAATAGGTGCAGAGAGTCAGAATTCAGATAAAAAATAACGCTCAGGAGTCAAATTTCCGACATTTCAGACATTTTAAAAACTGCAGGGGGGTTTGGGCAAAGTATGACCCATCGCCGTTTTCAGTAATTGGCATATTTTTGGTATAAAAAGTCGTAATTTGAAATTGAAAATTGGTGCAGAGAGTCAGAATTCGGCTCAAAAATCACGCTCAGGAGTCAAATTTCCGACATTTCAGACATTTTAAAAACTGCAGGGGAGTTTGGGCAAAATATGACCCATCGCCGCTTTCAGTAATTGCCTTATTTTAGGTATGAAACGTCGTAATTTGAAACTGAAAATATATGCAGAGAGTCAGAATTCTGCTCAAAAAACACGCTCAGGAGTCATATTTCCGACATTTCAGACAATTTGAAAACTGCAGGGGGGTTTGAACAAAATATGACCCATCGCCGTTTTCAGTAATTGGCATATTTTCTGTATAAAAAGTCGTAATTTGAAACTGAAATTAGGTGCAGAGAGTCAGAATTCGGATAAAAAATCACGCTCAGAAGTCAAATTTCCGACATTTCAGACATTTTGAAAACTGCAGGGGGGTTTGGGCAAAATATGACCCATCGCCGTTTACAGTAATTGGCATATTTTTGGTATGAAACGTCGTAATTTGAAACTGAAGATAGGTGCAGAGAGTCAGAATTCGGATAAAAAATCACGCTCAGGAGTCAAATTTCCGGCATTTCAGACATTTTGAAAACTGCAGGGGGGTTTGGCCAAAATATGACCCATCGCCGTTTTCAGTAATTGGCATATTTTTGGTATAAAAAGTCGTAATTTGAAATTGAAAATAGGTGCAGAGAGTCAGAATTCGGCTCAAAAATCACGCTCAGGAGTCAAATTTCTGACAATTCAGACGTATTAAAAACTGCAGGGGAGTTTGGACAAAATATGACCCATCGCCACTTTCAGTAATTGCCTTATTTTAGGCTTATTTTAGGTATGAAACGTCGTAATTTGAAACTGAAAATAGGTGCAGAGAGTCAGAATTCGGCTCAAAAATCACGCTCAGGAGTCAAATTTCCGACATTTCAGACATTTTGAAAACTGCAAGGGGGTTTGGGCAAAATATGACCCATCGCCAATTTCAGTAATTGCCATATTTTAGGTATGAAACGTCGTAATTTGAAACTGAAAATAAATGCAGAGTCAGAATTCGGCTCAAAAATCACGCTCAGGAGTCAAATTTCCGACATTTCAGACATTTTGAAAACTGCAGGGGGATTTGGGCAAAATATGACCCATCGCCGTTTTCAGTAATTGGCATATTTTTGGTATAAAAAGTCGTAATTTGAAATTGAAAATAGGTGCAGAGAGTCAGAATTCGGCTCAAAAATCACGCTCAGGAGTCAAATTTCCGACATTTCAGACATTTTCAAAACTGCAGGGGTGTTTGGGCAAAATATGACCCATCGCTGTTTACAGAAATTGGCATATTTTCGGTATGAAACGTCGTAATTTGAAACTGAAAATAGGTGCAGAGAGTCAGAATTCGGCTCCAAAATCACGCTCAGGAGTCATATTTCCAACATTTTAGACATTTTGAAAACTGCAGGGGGGTTTGGGCAAAATATGACCCATCACCGTTTTCAGTAATTGGCATATTTTTGGTATAAAAAGTCGTAATTTGAAATTGAAAATAGGTGCAGAGAGTCAGAATTCGGCTCAAAAATCACGCTCAGGAGTCAAAATTCCGACATTTCAGACATTTTGAAAACTGCAGGGGGATTTGGGCAAAATATGACCTATCGCCGTTTTCAGTAATTGGCATATTATCGGTATAAAAAGTCGTAATTTGAAACTGAAAATAGGTGCAGAGAGTCAGAATTTGGCTCAAAAATCACACTCAGGAGTCAAATTTCTGACATTTCAGACATTTTCAAAACTGCAGGGGGGTTTGGGCAAAATATGACCCATCGCCGTTTACAGTAATTGGCATATTTTCGGTATGGAACGTCGTAATTTGAAACTGAAAATAGGTGCAGAGAGTCAGAATTCGGGTCATAAATCACGCTCAGGAGTCATATTTCCAACATTTCAGACATTTTGAAAACTGCAGGGGGGTATGGGCAAAATATGACCCATCACCGTTTTCAGTAATTGGCATATTTTCGGTTAAAAAAGTCGTAATTTGAAACTGAAATTAGGTGCAGAGAGTCCGAATTCGGATAAAAATCACGCTCAGGAGTCAAATTTCGGATATTTCAGACATTTTGAAAACTGCAGGGGGGTTTGGGCAAAATATGACCCATCGCCGTTTACAGTAATTGGCATATTTTCGGTATGAAACGTCGTAATTTGAAACTGAAGATAGGTGCAGAGAGTCAGAATTCGGATAAAAAATCACGCTCAGGAGTCAAATTTCCGGCATTTCAGACATTTTGAAAACTGCAGGGGGGTTTGGCCAAAATATGACCCATCGCCGTTTTCAGTAATTGGCATATTTTTTGGTATGAAAAGTCATAATTTGAAACTGAAAATAGGTGCAGAGAGTCAGAATTCAGATAAAAAATAACGCTCAGGAGTCAAATTTCCGACATTTCAGACATTTTAAAAACTGTAGGGGGGTTTGGCCAAAGTATGACCCATCGCCGTTTTCAGTAATTGGCATATTTTTTGGTATGAAAAGTCGTAATTTGAAACTGAAAATAGGTGCAGAGAGTCAGAATTCGGATAAAAAATCACGCTCAGGACTCAAATATCCGACATTTCAGACAGTTTGAAAACTGCAGGGGGGTTTGGGCAAAATATGACCAATCGCCGTTTACAGTAATTGGCATATTTTCGGTATGAAACGTCGTAATTTGAAACTGAAAATAGGTGCAGAGAGTCAGGATTTAGCTCAAAAATCACGCTCAGGAGACAAATTTCCGACATTTCAGACATTTTGAAAACTGCAGGGGGGTTTGGGCAAAAAATGACCCATCGCCGTTTTCAGTAATTGGCATATTTTCGGTATAAAAAGTCGTAATTTGAAACTGAAACTAGGTGCAGAGAGTCAGAATTCGGATAAAAAATCACGCTCAGGAGTCAAATTTCGGATATTTCAGACATTTTGAAAACTGCAGGGGGGTTTGGGCAAAATATGACCCATCGCCGTTTACAGTAATTGGCATATTTTCGGTATGAAACGTCGTAATTTGAAACTGAAGATAGGTGCAGAGAGTCAGAATTTGGATAAAAAATCACGCTCAGGAGTCAAATTTCCGGCATTTCAGACATTTTGAAAACTGCAGGGGGGTTTGGCCAAAATATGACCCATCGCCGTTTTCAGTAATTGGCATATTTTTTGGTATGAAAAGTCATAACTTGAAACTGAAAATAGGTGCAGAGAGTCAGAATTCAGATAAAAAATAACGCTCAGGAGTCAAATTTCCGACATTTCAGACATTTTAAAAACTGCAGGGGGGTTTGGGCAATGTATGACCCATCGCCGTTTTCAGTAATTGGCATATTTTTGGTATAAAAAGTCGTAATTTGAAATTGAAAATAGGTGCAGAGAGTCAGAATTCGGCTCAAAAATCACGCTCAGGAGTCAAATTTCCGACATTTCAGACATTTTAAAAGCTGCAGGGGAGTTTGGGCAAAATATGACCCATCGCTGCTTTCAGTAATTGCCTTATTTTAGGTATGAAACGTCGTAATTTGAAACTGAAAATAGGTGGCGAGAGTCAGAATTCGGCTCGAAAATCACGCTCAGGAGTCAAATTTCCGACATTTCAGACATATTGAAAACTGCAGGGGGGGTTTGGGCAAAATATGACCAATCGCCGTTTACAGTAATTGGCATATTTTCGGTATGAAACGTCGTAATTTGAAACTGAAAATAGGTGCAGAGAGTCAGGATTTAGCTCAAAAATCACGCTCAGGAGACAAATTTCCGACATTTCAGACATTTTGAAAACTGCAGGGGGGTTTGGGCAAAAAATGACACATCGCCGTTTTCAGTAATTGGCATATTTTCGGTATAAAAAGTCGTAATTTGAAACTGAAAATAGGTGCAGAGAGTCAGAATTCTGCTCAAAAAACACGCTCAGGAGTCATATTTCCGACATTTCAGACATTTTGAAAACTGCAGGGGGGTTTGGGCAAAATATGACCCATCGCCGTTTACAGTAATTGGCATATTTTTGGTATGAAACGTCGTAATTTGAAACTGAAGATAGGTGCAGAGAGTCAGAATTCGGATAAAAAATCACGCTCAGGAGTCAAATTTCCGGCATTTCAGACATTTTGAAAACTGCAGGGGGGGTTTGGCCAAAATATGACCCATCGCCGTTTTCAGTAATTGGCATATTTTTGGTATAAAAAGTCGTAATTTGAAATTGAAAATAGGTGCAGAGAGTCAGAATTCGGCTCAAAAATCAGGCTCAGGAGTCAAATTTCCGATATTTCAGACGTTTTAAAAACTGCAGGGGAGTTTGGGCAAAATATGACACATCGCCACTTTCAGTAATTGCCTTATTTTAGGTATGAAACGTCGAAATTTGAAACTGAAAATAGGTGCAGAGAGTCAGAATTCGGCTCAAAAATCACGCTCAGGAGTCAAATTTCCGACATTTCAGACATTTTGAAAACTGCAAGGGGGTTTGGGCAAAATGTGACCCATCGCCAATTTCAGTAATTGGCATATTTTAGGTATGAAACGTCGTAATTTGAAACTGAAAATAAATGCAGAGTCAGAATTCGGCTCAAAAATCACGCTCAGGAGTCAAATTTCCGACTTTCAGACATTTTGAAAACTGCAGGGGGATTTGGGCAAAATATGACCCAACGCCGTTTTCAGTAATTGGCATATTTTTGGTATAAAAAGTCGTAATTTGAAATTGAAAATAGGTGCAGAGAGTCAGAATTCGGCTCAAAAATCACGCTCAGGAGTCAAATTTCAGACATTTCTGACATTTTCAAAACTGCAGGGGGGTTTGGGCAAAATATGACCCATCGCCGTTTACAGTAATTGGCATATTTTCGGTATGAAACGTCGTAATTTGAAACTGAAAATAGGTGCAGAGAGTCAGAATTCGGATAAAAAATCACGCTCAGGAGTCAAATTTCGGATATTTCAGATATTTTGAAAACTGCAGGGGGTTTTGGGCAAAATATGACCCATCGCCGTTTACAGTAATTGGCATATTTTCGGTATGAAACGTCGTAATTTGAAACTGAAAATAGGTGCAGAGAGTCAGGATTTAGCTCAAAAATCACGCTCAGGAGACAAATTTCCGACATTTCAGACATTTTGAAAACTGCAGGGGGGTTTGGGCAAAAAATGACCCATCGCCGTTTTCAGTAATTGGCATATTTTCGGTATAAAAAGTCGTAATTTGAAACTGAAAATAGGTGCAGAGAGTCAGAATTCTGCTCAAAAAACACGCTCAGGAGTCATATTTCCGACATTTCAGACATTTTGAAAACTGCAGGGGGGTTTGGGCAAAATATGACCCATCGCCGTTTACAGTAATTGGCATATTTTTGGTATGAAACGTCGTAATTTGAAACTGAAGATAGGTGCAGAGAGTCAGAATTCGGATAAAAAATCACGCTCAGGAGTCAAATTTCCGGCATTTCAGACATTTTGAAAACTGCAGGGGGGGTTTGGCCAAAATATGACCCATCGCCGTTTTCAGTAATTGGCATATTTTTGGTATAAAAAGTCGTAATTTGAAATTGAAAATAGGTGCAGAGAGTCAGAATTCGGCTCAAAAATCAGGCTCAGGAGTCAAATTTCCGACATTTCAGACGTTTTAAAAACTGCAGGGGAGTTTGGGCAAAATATGACACATCGCCACTTTCAGTAATTGCCTTATTTTAGGTATGAAACGTCGTAATTTGAAACTGAAAATAGGTGCAGAGAGTCAGAATTCGGCTCAAAAATCACGCTCAGGAGTCAAATTTCCGACATTTCAGACATTTTGAAAACTGCAAGGGGGTTTGGGCAAAATATGACCCATCGCCAATTTCAGTAATTGGCATATTTTAGGTATGAAACGTCGTAATTTGAAACTGAAAATAAATGCAGAGTCAGAATTCGGCTCAAAAATCACGCTCAGGAGTCAAATTTCCGACATTTCAGACATTTTGAAAACTGCAGGGGGATTTGGGCAAAATATGACCCATCGCCGTTTTCAGTAATTGGCATATTTTTGGTATAAAAAGTCGTAATTTGAAATTGAAAATAGGTGCAGAGAGTCAGAATTCGGCTCAAAAATCACGCTCAGGAGTCAAATTTCCGACATTTCAGACATTTTCAAAACTGCAGGGGGGTTTGGGCAAAATATGACCCATCGCCGTTTACAGTAATTGGCATATTTTCGGTATGAAACGTCGTAATTTGAAACTGAAAATAGGTGCAGAGAGTCAGAATTCGGATAAAAAATCACGCTCAGGAGTCAAATTTCGGATATTTTAGATATTTTGAAAACTGCAGGGGGTTTTGGGCAAAATATGACCCATCGCCGTTTACAGTAATTGGCATATTTTCGGTATGAAACGTCGTAATTTGTAACTGAAAATAGGTGCAGAGAGTCAGAATTCGGCTCCAAAATCACGCTCAGGAGTCATATTTCCAACATTTTAGACATTTTGAAAACTGCAGGGGGGTTTGGGCAAAATATGACCCATCACCGTTTTCAGTAATTGGCATATTTTTGGTATAAAAAGTCGTAATTTGAAATTGAAAATAGGTGCAGAGAGTCAGAATTCGGCTCAAAAATCACGCTCAGGAGTCAAATTTCCGACATTTCAGACATTTTGAAAACTGCAGGGGGATTTGGGCAAAATATGACCTATCGCCGTTTTCAGTAATTGGCATATTATCGGTATAAAAAGTCGTAATTTGAAACTGAAAATAGGTGCAGAGAGTCAGAATTTGGCTCAAAAATCACACTCAGGAGTCAAATTTCCGACATTTCAGACATTTTCAAAACTGCAGGGGGGTTTGGGCAAAATATGACCCATCGCCGTTTACAGTAATTGGCATATTTTCGGTATGAAACGTCGTAATTTGAAACTGAAAATAGGTGCAGAGAGTCAGAATTCGTGTCATAAATCACGCTCAGGAGTCATATTTCCAACATTTCAGACATTTTGAAAACTGCAGGGGGGTATGGGCAAAATATGACCCATCACCGTTTTCAGTAATTGGCATATTTTCGGTTAAAAAAGTCGTAATTTGAAACTGAAATTAGGTGCAGAGAGTCAGAATTCGGATAAAAAATCACGCTCAGGAGTCAAATTTCGGATATTTCAGACATTTTGAAAACTGCAGGGGGGTTTGGGCAAAATATGACCCATCGCCGTTTACAGTAATTGGCATATTTTCGGTATGATACGTCGTAATTTGAAACTGAAGATAGGTGCAGAGAGTCAGAATTCAAATAAAAAATCACGCTCAGGAGTCAAATTTCCGGCATTTCAGACATTTTGAAAACTGCAGGGGGGTTTGGCCAAAATATGACCCATCGCCGTTTTCAGTAATTGGTATATTTTTTGGTATGAAAAGTCATAATTTGAAACTGAAAATAGGTGCAGAGAGTCAGAATTCAGATAAAAAATAACGCTCAGGAGTCAAATTTCCGACATTTCAGACATTTTAAAAACTGCAGGGGGGTTTGGCCAAAGTATGACCTATCGCCGTTTTCAGTAATTGGCATATTTTTTGGTATGAAAAGTCGTAATTTGAAACTGAAAATAGGTGCAGAGAGTCAGAATTCGGATAAAAAATCACGCTCAGGACTCAAATATCCGACATTTCAGACAGTTTGAAAACTGCAGGGGGGTTTGGGCAAAATATGACCCATCGCTGTGTACAGTAATTGGCATATTTTTGGTATAAAAAGTCGTAATTTGAAATTGAAAATAGGTGCAGAGAGTCAGAATTCGGCTCAAAAATCACGCTCAGGAGTCAAATTTCCGACATTTCAGACGTTTAAAAAACTGCAGGGGAGTTTGGGCAAAATATGACACATCGCCACTTTCAGTAATTGCCATATTTTAGGTATGAAACGTCGTAATTTGAAACTGAAAATAGGTGCAGAGAGTCAGAATTCGGCTCAAAAATCACGCTCAGGAGTCAAATTTCCGACATTTCAGACATTTTGAAAACTGCAAGGGGGTTTGGGCAAAATATGACCCATCGCTAATTTCAGTAATTGGCATATTTTAGGTATGAAACGTCGTAATTTGAAACTGAAAATAAATGCAGAGTCAGAATTCGGCTCAAAAATCACGCTCAGGAGTCAAATTTCCGACATTTCAGACATTTTGAAAACTGCAGGGGGATTTGGGCAAAATATGACCCATCGCCGTTTTCAGTAATTGGCATATTTTTGGTATAAAAAGTCGTAATTTGAAATTGAAAATAGGTGCAGAGAGTCAGAATTCGGCTCAAAAATCACGCTCAGGAGTCAAATTTCCGACATTTCAGACATTTTCAAAACTGCAGGGGGGTTTGGGCAAAATATGACCCATCGCCGTTTACAGTAATTGGCATATTTTCGGTATGAAACGTCGTAATTTGAAACTGAAAATAGGTGCAGAGAGTCAGAATTCGGATAAAAAATCACGCTCAGGAGTCAAATTCCGGATATTTCAGACATTTTGAAAACTGCAGGGGGGTTTGGGCAAAATATGACCCATCGCCGTTTACAGTAATAGGCATATTTTCGGTATGAAACGTCGTAATTTGAAACTGAAAATAGGTGCAGAGAGTCAGAATTCGGCTCCAAAATCACGCTCAGGAGTCATATTTCCAACATTTTAGACATTTTGAAAACTGCAGGGGGGTTTGGTCAAAATATGGCCCATCACCGTTTTCAGTAATTGGCATATTTTTGGTATAAAAAGTCGTAATTTGAAATTGAAAATAGGTGCAGAGAGTCAGAATTCGGCTCAAAAATCACGCTCAGGAGTCAAATTTCCGACATTTCAGACATTTTGAAAACTGCAGGGGGATTTGGGCAAAATATGACCTATCGCCGTTTTCAGTATTTGGCATATTATCGGTATAAAAAGTCGTAATTTGAAACTGAAAATAGGTGCAGAGAGTCAGAATTTGGCTCAAAAATCACACTCAGGAGTCAAATTTCCGACATTTCAGACATTTTCAAAACTGCAGGGGGGTTTGAGCAAAATATGACCCATCGCCGTTTACAGTAATTGGCATATTTTCGGTATGAAACGTCGTAATTTGAAACTGAAAATAGGTGCAGAGAGTCAGAATTCGTGTCATAAATCACGCTCAGGAGTCATATTTCCAACATTTCAGACATTTTGAAAACTGCAGGGGGGTATGGGCAAAATATGACCCATCACCGTTTTCAGTAATTGGCATATTTTCGGTTAAAAAAGTCGTAATTTAAAACTGAAATTAGGTGCAGAGAGTCAGAATTCGGATAAAAAATCACGCTCAGGAGTCAAATTACGGATATTTCAGACATTTTGAAAACTGCAGGGGGGTTTGGGCAAAATATGACCCATCGCCGTTTACAGTAATTGGCATATTTTCGGTATGATACGTCGTAATTTGAAACTGAAGATAGGTGCAGAGAGTCAGAATTCGGATAAAAAATCACGCTCAGGAGTCAAATTTCCGGCATTTCAGACATTTTGAAAACTGCAGGGGGGTTTGGCCAAAATATGACCCATCGCCGTTTTCAGTAATTGGTATATTTTTTGGTATGAAAAGTCATAATTTGAAACTGAAAATAGGTGCAGAGAGTCAGAATTCAGATAAAAAAAAACGCTCAGGAGTCAAATTTCCGACATTTCAGACATTTTAAAAACTGCAGGGGGGTTTGGCCAAAGTATGACCCATCGCCGTTTTCAGTAATTGGCATATTTTTTGGTATGAAAAGTCGTAATTTGAAACTGAAAATAGGTGCAGAGAGTCAGAATTCGGATAAAAAATCACGCTCAGGACTCAAATATCCGACATTTCAGACAGTTTGAAAACTGCAGGGGGGTTTGGGCAAAATATGACCCATCGCTGTGTACAGTAATTGGCATATTTTCGGTATGAAACGTCGTAATTTGAAACTGAAAATAGGTGCAGAGAGTCAGAATTCGGCACAAAAATCACGCTCAGGAGTAAAATTTCCGACATTTAAGACATTTTGAAAACTGCAGGGGGGTTTGGGCCAAATATGACCCATCGCCGTTTACAGTAATTGGCATATTTTCGGTATGAAACATCGTAATTTGAAACTGAAAATAGGTGCAGAGAGTCAGAATTCGGATAAAAAATCACGCTCAGGAGTCAAATTTCCGGCATTTCAGACATTTTGAAAACTGCAGGGGGGTTTGGCCAAAATATGACCCTTCGCCGTTTTCAGTAATTGGTATATTTTTTGGTATGAAAAGTCATAATTTGAAACTGAAAATAGGTGCAGAGAGTCAGAATTCAGATAAAAAATAACGCTCAGGAGTCAAATTTCAGACATTTCAGACATTTTAAAAACTGCAGGGGGGTTTGGGCAAAGTATGACCCATCGCCGTTTTCAGTAATTGGCATATTTTTGGTATAAAAAGTCGTAATTTGAAATTGAAAATAGGTGCAGAGAGTCAGAATTCGGCTCAAAAATCACGCTCAGGAGTCAAATTTCTGACATTTCAGACGTATTAAAAACTGCAGGGGAGTTTGGGCAAAATATGACCCATCGCCACTTTCATTAATTGCCTTATTTTAGGTATGAAACTTCGTAATTTGAAACTGAAAATAGGTGCAGAGAGTCAGAATTCGGCTCAAAAATCACGCTCAGGAGTCAAATTTCCGACATTTCAGACATTTTGAAAACTGCAAGGGGGTTTGGGCAAAATATGACCCATCGCCAATTTCAGTATTTGGCATATTTTAGGTATGAAACGTCGTAATTTGAAACTGAAAATAAATGCAGAGTCAGAATTCGGCTCAAAAATCACGCTCAGGAGTCAAATTTCCGACATTTCAGACATTTTGAAAACTGCAGGGGGATTTGGGCAAAATATGACCCATCGCCGTTTTCAGTAATTGGCATATTTTTGGTATAAAAAGTCGTAATTTGAAATTGAAAATAGGTGCAGAGAGTCAGAATTCGGCTCAAAAATCACGCTCAGGAGTCAAATTTCCGACATTTCAGACATTTTCAAAACTGCAGGGGGGTTTGGGCAAAATATGACCCATCGCCGTTTACAGTAATTGGCATATTTTCGGTATGAAACGTCGTAATTTGAAACTGAAAATAGGTGCAGAGAGTCAGAATTCGGATAAAAAATCACGCTCAGGAGTCAAATTTCGGATATTTTAGATATTTTGAAAACTGCAGGGGGTTTTGGGCAAAATATGACCCATCGCCGTTTACAGTAATTGGCATATTTTCGGTATGAAACGTCGTAATTTGTAACTGAAAATAGGTGCAGAGAGTCAGAATTCGGCTCCAAAATCACGCTCAGGAGTCATATTTCCAACATTTTAGACATTTTGAAAACTGCAGGGGGGTTTGGGCAAAATATGACCCATCACCGTTTTCAGTAATTGGCATATTTTTGGTATAAAAAGTCGTAATTTGAAATTGAAAATAGGTGCAGAGAGTCAGAATTCGGCTCAAAAATCACGCTCAGGAGTCAAATTTCCGACATTTCAGACATTTTGAAAACTGCAGGGGGATTTGGGCAAAATATGACCTATCGCCGTTTTCAGTAATTGGCATATTATCGGTATAAAAAGTCGTAATTTGAAACTGAAAATAGGTGCAGAGAGTCAGAATTTGGCTCAAAAATCACACTCAGGAGTCAAATTTCCGACATTTCAGACATTTTCAAAACTGCAGGGGGGTTTGGGCAAAATATGACCCATCGCCGTTTACAGTAATTGGCATATTTTCGGTATGAAACGTCGTAATTTGAAACTGAAAATAGGTGCAGAGAGTCAGAATTCGTGTCATAAATCACGCTCAGGAGTCATATTTCCAACATTTCAGACATTTTGAAAACTGCAGGGGGGTATGGGCAAAATATGACCCATCACCGTTTTCAGTAATTGGCATATTTTCGGTTAAAAAAGTCGTAATTTGAAACTGAAATTAGGTGCAGAGAGTCAGAATTCGGATAAAAAATCACGCTCAGGAGTCAAATTTCGGATATTTCAGACATTTTGAAAACTGCAGGGGGGTTTGGGCAAAATATGACCCATCGCCGTTTACAGTAATTGGCATATTTTCGGTATGATACGTCGTAATTTGAAACTGAAGATAGGTGCAGAGAGTCAGAATTCAAATAAAAAATCACGCTCAGGAGTCAAATTTCCGGCATTTCAGACATTTTGAAAACTGCAGGGGGGTTTGGCCAAAATATGACCCATCGCCGTTTTCAGTAATTGGTATATTTTTTGGTATGAAAAGTCATAATTTGAAACTGAAAATAGGTGCAGAGAGTCAGAATTCAGATAAAAAATAACGCTCAGGAGTCAAATTTCCGACATTTCAGACATTTTAAAAACTGCAGGGGGGTTTGGCCAAAGTATGACCCATCGCCGTTTTCAGTAATTGGCATATTTTTTGGTATGAAAAGTCGTAATTTGAAACTGAAAATAGGTGCAGAGAGTCAGAATTCGGATAAAAAATCACGCTCAGGACTCAAATATCCGACATTTCAGACAGTTTGAAAACTGCAGGGGGGTTTGGGCAAAATATGACCCATCGCTGTGTACAGTAATTGGCATATTTTTGGTATAAAAAGTCGTAATTTGAAATTGAAAATAGGTGCAGAGAGTCAGAATTCGGCTCAAAAATCACGCTCAGGAGTCAAATTTCCGACATTTCAGACGTTTAAAAAACTGCAGGGGAGTTTGGGCAAAATATGACACATCGCCACTTTCAGTAATTGCCATATTTTAGGTATGAAACGTCGTAATTTGAAACTGAAAATAGGTGCAGAGAGTCAGAATTCGGCTCAAAAATCACGCTCAGGAGTCAAATTTCCGACATTTCAGACATTTTGAAAACTGCAAGGGGGTTTGGGCAAAATATGACCCATCGCTAATTTCAGTAATTGGCATATTTTAGGTATGAAACGTCGTAATTTGAAACTGAAAATAAATGCAGAGTCAGAATTCGGCTCAAAAATCACGCTCAGGAGTCAAATTTCCGACATTTCAGACATTTTGAAAACTGCAGGGGGATTTGGGCAAAATATGACCCATCGCCGTTTTCAGTAATTGGCATATTTTTGGTATAAAAAGTCGTAATTTGAAATTGAAAATAGGTGCAGAGAGTCAGAATTCGGCTCAAAAATCACGCTCAGGAGTCAAATTTCCGACATTTCAGACATTTTCAAAACTGCAGGGGGGTTTGGGCAAAATATGACCCATCGCCGTTTACAGTAATTGGCATATTTTCGGTATGAAACGTCGTAATTTGAAACTGAAAATAGGTGCAGAGAGTCAGAATTCGGATAAAAAATCACGCTCAGGAGTCAAATTCCGGATATTTCAGACATTTTGAAAACTGCAGGGGGGTTTGGGCAAAATATGACCCATCGCCGTTTACAGTAATAGGCATATTTTCGGTATGAAACGTCGTAATTTGAAACTGAAAATAGGTGCAGAGAGTCAGAATTCGGCTCCAAAATCACGCTCAGGAGTCATATTTCCAACATTTTAGACATTTTGAAAACTGCAGGGGGGTTTGGTCAAAATATGGCCCATCACCGTTTTCAGTAATTGGCATATTTTTGGTATAAAAAGTCGTAATTTGAAATTGAAAATAGGTGCAGAGAGTCAGAATTCGGCTCAAAAATCACGCTCAGGAGTCAAATTTCCGACATTTCAGACATTTTGAAAACTGCAGGGGGATTTGGGCAAAATATGACCTATCGCCGTTTTCAGTATTTGGCATATTATCGGTATAAAAAGTCGTAATTTGAAACTGAAAATAGGTGCAGAGAGTCAGAATTTGGCTCAAAAATCACACTCAGGAGTCAAATTTCCGACATTTCAGACATTTTCAAAACTGCAGGGGGGTTTGAGCAAAATATGACCCATCGCCGTTTACAGTAATTGGCATATTTTCGGTATGAAACGTCGTAATTTGAAACTGAAAATAGGTGCAGAGAGTCAGAATTCGTGTCATAAATCACGCTCAGGAGTCATATTTCCAACATTTCAGACATTTTGAAAACTGCAGGGGGGTATGGGCAAAATATGACCCATCACCGTTTTCAGTAATTGGCATATTTTCGGTTAAAAAAGTCGTAATTTAAAACTGAAATTAGGTGCAGAGAGTCAGAATTCGGATAAAAAATCACGCTCAGGAGTCAAATTACGGATATTTCAGACATTTTGAAAACTGCAGGGGGGTTTGGGCAAAATATGACCCATCGCCGTTTACAGTAATTGGCATATTTTCGGTATGATACGTCGTAATTTGAAACTGAAGATAGGTGCAGAGAGTCAGAATTCGGATAAAAAATCACGCTCAGGAGTCAAATTTCCGGCATTTCAGACATTTTGAAAACTGCAGGGGGGTTTGGCCAAAATATGACCCATCGCCGTTTTCAGTAATTGGTATATTTTTTGGTATGAAAAGTCATAATTTGAAACTGAAAATAGGTGCAGAGAGTCAGAATTCAGATAAAAAAAAACGCTCAGGAGTCAAATTTCCGACATTTCAGACATTTTAAAAACTGCAGGGGGGTTTGGCCAAAGTATGACCCATCGCCGTTTTCAGTAATTGGCATATTTTTTGGTATGAAAAGTCGTAATTTGAAACTGAAAATAGGTGCAGAGAGTCAGAATTCGGATAAAAAATCACGCTCAGGACTCAAATATCCGACATTTCAGACAGTTTGAAAACTGCAGGGGGGTTTGGGCAAAATATGACCCATCGCTGTGTACAGTAATTGGCATATTTTCGGTATGAAACGTCGTAATTTGAAACTGAAAATAGGTGCAGAGAGTCAGAATTCGGCACAAAAATCACGCTCAGGAGTAAAATTTCCGACATTTAAGACATTTTGAAAACTGCAGGGGGGTTTGGGCCAAATATGACCCATCGCCGTTTACAGTAATTGGCATATTTTCGGTATGAAACATCGTAATTTGAAACTGAAAATAGGTGCAGAGAGTCAGAATTCGGATAAAAAATCACGCTCAGGAGTCAAATTTCCGGCATTTCAGACATTTTGAAAACTGCAGGGGGGTTTGGCCAAAATATGACCCTTCGCCGTTTTCAGTAATTGGTATATTTTTTGGTATGAAAAGTCATAATTTGAAACTGAAAATAGGTGCAGAGAGTCAGAATTCAGATAAAAAATAACGCTCAGGAGTCAAATTTCAGACATTCCAGACATTTTAAAAACTGCAGGGGGGTTTGGGCAAAGTATGACCCATCGCCGTTTTCAGTAATTGGCATATTTTTGGTATAAAAAGTCGTAATTTGAAATTGAAAATAGGTGCAGAGAGTCAGAATTCGGCTCAAAAATCACGCTCAGGAGTCAAATTTCTGACATTTCAGACGTATTAAAAACTGCAGGGGAGTTTGGGCAAAATATGACCCATCGCCACTTTCATTAATTGCCTTATTTTAGGTATGAAACTTCGTAATTTGAAACTGAAAATAGGTGCAGAGAGTCAGAATTCGGCTCAAAAATCACGCTCAGGAGTCAAATTTCCGACATTTCAGACATTTTGAAAACTGCAAGGGGGTTTGGGCAAAATATGACCCATCGCCAATTTCAGTATTTGGCATATTTTAGGTATGAAACGTCGTAATTTGAAACTGAAAATAAATGCAGAGTCAGAATTCGGCTCAAAAATCACGCTCAGGAGTCAAATTTCCGACATTTCAGACATTTTGAAAACTGCAGGGGGATTTGGGCAAAATATGACCCATCGCAGTTTTCAGTAATTGGCATATTTTTGGTATGAAACGTCGTAATTTGAAACTGAAAATAGGTGCAGAGAGTCAGAATTCGGCTCCAAAATCACGCTCAGGAGTCATATTTCCAACATTTTAGACATTTTGAAAACTGCAGGGGGGTTTGGGCAAAATATGACCCATCACCGTTTTTAGTAATTGGCATATTTTTGGTATAAAAAGTCGTAATTTGAAATTGAAAATAGGTGCAGAGAGTCAGAATTCGGCTCAAAAATCACGCTCAGGAGTCAAATTTCCGACATTTCAGACATTTTAAAAACTGCAGGGGAGTTTGGGCAAAATATGACCCATCGCCGCTTTCAGTAATTGCCTTATTTTAGGTATGAAACGTCGTAATTTGAAACTGAAAATAGGTGCAGAGAGTCAGAATTCGGCTCGAAAATCACGCTCAGGAGTCAAATTTCCGACATTTCAGACATATTGAAAACTGCAGGGGGGGTTTGGGCAAAATATGACCAATCGCCGTTTACAGTAATTGGCATATTTTCGGTATGAAACGTCGTAATTTGAAACTGAAAATAGGTGCAGAGAGTCAGGATTTAGCTCAAAAATCACGCTCAGGAGACAAATTTCCGACATTTCAGACATTTTGAAAACTGCAGGGGGGTTTGGGCAAAAAATGACCCATCGCCGTTTTCAGTAATTGGCATATTTTCGGTATAAAAAGTCGTAATTTAAAACTGAAACTAGGTGCAGAGAGTCAGAATTCGGATAAAAAATCACGCTCAGGAGTCAAATTTCGGATATTTCAGACATTTTGAAAACTGCAGGGGGGTTTGGGCAAAATATGACCCATCGCCGTTTACAGTAATTGGCATATTTTCGGTATGAAACGTCGTAATTTGAAACTGAAGATAGGTGCAGAGAGTCAGAATTCGGATAAAAAATCACGCTCAGGAGTCAAATTTCCGGCATTTCAGACATTTTGAAAACTGCAGGGGGGTTTGAACAAAATATGACCCATTGCCGTTCTCAGTAATTGGCATATTTTCTGTATAAAAAGTCGTAATTTGAAACTGAAATTAGGTGCAGAGAGTCAGAATTCGGATAAAAAATCCCGCTCAGAAGTCAAATTTCCGACATTTCAGACATTTTGAAAACTGCAGGGGGGTTTGGGCAAAATATGACCCATCGCCGTTTACAGTAATTGGCATATTTTTGGTATGAAACGTCGTAATTTGAAACTGAAGATAGGTGCAGAGAGTCAGAATTCGGATAAAAAATCACGCTCAGGAGTCAAATTTCCGGCATTTCAGACATTTTGAAAACTGCAGGGGGGTTTGGCCAAAATATGACCCACCGCCGTTTTCAGTAATTGGCATATTTTTGGTATAAAAAGTCGTAATTTGAAATTGAAAATAGGTGCAGAGAGTCAGAATTCGGCTCAAAAATCACGCTCAGGAGTCAAATTTCCGACATTTCAGACGTTTTAAAAACTGCAGGGGAGTTTGGGCAAAATATGACCCATCGCTACTTTCAGTAATTGCCTTATTTTAAGTATGAAACGTCGTAATTTGAAACTGAAAATAGGTGCAGAGAGTCAGAATTCGGCTCAAAAATCACGCTCAGGAGTCAAATTTCCGACATTTCAGACATTTTGAAAACTGCAAGGGGGTTTGGGCAAAATATGACTCATCGCCAATTTCAGTAATTGGCATATTTTAGGTATGAAACGTCGTAATTTGAAACTGAAAATAAATGCAGAGTCAGAATTCGGCTCAAAAATCACGCTCAGGAGTCAAATTTCCGATATTTCAGACATTTTGAAAACTGCAGGGGGATTTGGGCAAAATATGACCCATCGCCGTTTTCAGTAATTGGCATATTTTTGGTATAAAAAGTCGTAATTTGAAATTGAAAATAGGTGCAGAGTGTCAGAATTCGGCTCAAAAATCACGCTCAGGAGTCAAATTTCCGACATTTCAGACATTTTCAAAACTGCAGGGGGGTTTGGGCAAAATATGACCCATCGCTGTTTACAGTAATTGGCATATTTTCGGTATGAAACGTCGTAATTTGAAACTGAAAATAGGTGCAGAGAGTCAGAATTCGGATAAAAAATCACGCTCAGGAGTCAAATTTCGGATATTTCAGACATTTTGAAAACTGCAGGGGGGTTTGGGCAAAATATGACCCATCGCCGTTTACAGTAATTGGCATATTTTTGGTATGAAACGTCGTAATTTGAAACTGAAGATAGGTGCAGAGAGGCAGAATTCGGACAAAAAATCACGCTCAGGAGTCAAATTTCCGGCATTTCAGACATTTTGAAAACTGCAGGGGGGTTTGTCCAAAATATGACCCATCGCCGTTTTCAGTAATTGGCATATTTTTTGGTATGAAAAGTCATAATTTGAAACTGAAAATAGGTGCAGAGAGTCAGAATTCAGATAAAAAATAACGCTCAGGAGTCAAATTTCCGACATTTCAGACATTTTAAAAACTGCAGGGGGGTTTGGGCAAAGTATGACCCATCGCCGTTTTCAGTAATTGGCATATTTTTGGTATAAAAAGTCGTAATTTGAAATTGAAAATAGGTGCAGAGAGTCAGAATTCGGCTCAAAAATCACGCTCAGGAGTCAAATTTCTGACATTTCAGACGTATTAAAAACTGCAGGGGAGTTTGGGCAAAATATGACCCATCGCCACTTTCATTAATTGCCTTATTTTAGGTATGAAACGTCGTAATTTGAAACTGAAAATAGGTGCAGAGAGTCAGAATTCGGCTCAAAAATCACGCTCAGGAGTCAAATTTCCGACATTTCAGACATTTTGAAAACTGCAAGGGGGTTTGGGCAAAATATGACCCATCGCCAATTTCAGTATTTGGCATATTTTAGGTATGAAACGTCGTAATTTGAAACTGAAAATAAATGCAGAGTCAGAATTCGACTCAAAAATCACGCTCAGGAGTCAAATTTCCGACATTTCAGACATTTTGAAAACTGCAGGGGGATTTGGGCAAAATATGACCCATCGCAGTTTTCAGTAATTGGCATATTTTTGGTATAAAAATTCGTAATTTGAAATTGAAAATAGATGCAGAGAGTCAGAATTCGGCTCAAAAATCACGCTCAGGAGTCAAATTTCCGACATTTCAGACATTTTCAAAACTGCAGGGGGGTTTGGGCAAAATATGACCCATCGCCGTTTACAGTAATTGGCATATTTTCAGTATGAAACGTCGTAATTTGAAACTGAAAATAGGTGCAGAGAGTCAGAATTCGGCTCCAAAATCACGCTCAGGAGTCATATTTCCAACATTTTAGACATTTTGAAAACTGCAGGGGGGTTTGGGCAAAATATGACCCATCACCGTTTTTAGTAATTGGCATATTTTTGGTATAAAAAGTCGTAATTTGAAATTGAAAATAGGTGCAGAGAGTCAGAATTCGGCTCAAAAATCATGCTCAGGAGTCAAATTTCCGACATTTCAGACATTTTGAAAACTGCAGGGGGATTTGGGCAAAATATGACCTATCGCCGTTTTCAGTAATTGGCATATTATCGGTATAAAAAGTCGTAATTTGAAACTGAAAATAGGTGCAGAGAGTCAGAATTTGGCTCAAAAATCACACTCAGGAGTCAAATTTCCGACATTTCAGACATTTTCAAAACTGCAGGGGGGTTTGGGCAAAATATGACCCATCGCCGTTTACAGTAATTGGCATATTTTCGGTATGAAACGTCGTAATTTGAAACTGAAAATAGGTGCAGAGAGTCAGAATTCGGGTCATAAATCACGCTCAGGAGTCAAATTTCCAACATTTCAGACATTTTGAAAACTGCAGGAGGGTATGGGCAAAATATGACCCATCACCGTTTTCAGTAATTGGCATATTTTCGGTTAAAAAAGTCGTAATTTGAAACTGAAATTAGGTGCAGAGAGTCAGAATTCGGATAAAAAATCACGCTCAGGAGTCAAATTTCGGATATTTCAGACATTTTGAAAACTGCAGGGGGGTTTGTGCAAAATATGACCCATCGCCGTTTACAGTAATTGGCATATTTTCGGTATGAAACGTCGTAATTTGAAACTGAAGATAGGTGCAGAGAGTCAGAATTCGGATAAAAAATCACGCTCAGGAGTCAAATTTCCGGCATTTCAGACATTTTGAAAACTGCAGGGGGGTTTGGCCAAAATATGACCCATCGCCGTTTTCAGTAATTGGCCTATTTTTTGGTATGAAAAGTCATAATTTGAAACTGAAAATAGGTGCAGAGAGTCAGAATTCGGCTCAAAAATCACGCTCAGGAGTCAAATTTCCGACATTTCAGACATTTTAAAAACTGCAGGGGAGTTTGGGCAAAATATGACCCATCGCCGCTTTCAGTAATTGCCTTATTTTAGGTATGAAACGTCGTAATTTGAAACTGAAAATAGGTGCAGAGAGTCAGAATTCTGCTCAAAAAACACGCTCAGGATTCATATTTCCGACATTTCAGACAATTTGAAAACTGCAGGGGGGGTTTGAACAAAATATGACCCATCGCCGTTTTCAGTAATTGGCATATTTTCTGTATAAAAAGTCGTAATTTGAAACTGAAATTAGGTGCAGAGAGTCAGAATTCGGATAAAAAATCACGCTCAGAAGTCAAATTTCCGACATTTCAGACATTTTGAAAACTGCAGGGGGGTTTGGGCAAAATATGACCCATCACCGTTTACAGTAATTGGCATATTTTCGGTATGAAACGTCGTAATTTGAAACTGAAGATAGGTGCAGAGAGTCAGAATTCGGATAAAAAATCACGCTCAGGAGTCAAATTTCCGGCATTTCAGACATTTTGAAAACTGCAGGGGGGTTTGGCCAAAATATGACCCACCGCCGTTTTCAGTAATTGGCATATTTTTGGTATAAAAAGTCGTAATTTGAAATTGAAAATAGGTGCAGAGAGTCAGAATTCGGCTCAAAAATCACGCTCAGGAGTCAAATTTCCGACATTTCAGACGTTTTAAAAACTGCAGGGGAGTTTGGGCAAAATATGACCCATCGCTACTTTCAGTAATTGCCTTATTTTAAGTATGAAACGTCGTAATTTGAAACTGAAAATAGGTGCAGAGAGTCAGAATTCGGCTCAAAAATCACGCTCAGGAGTCAAATTTCCGACATTTCAGACATTTTGAAAACTGCAAGGGGGTTTGGGCAAAATATGACCCATCGCCAATTTCAGTAATTGGCATATTTTAGGTATGAAACGTCGTAATTTGAAACTGAAAATAAATGCAGAGTCAGAAATCGGCTCAAAAATCACGCTCAGGAGTCAAATTTCCGATATTTCAGACATTTTGAAAACTGCAGGGGGATTTGGGCAAAATATGACCCATCGCCGTTTTCAGTAATTGGCATATTTTTGGTATAAAAAGTCGTAATTTGAAATTGAAAATAGGTGCAGAGAGTCAGAATTCGGCTCAAAAATCACGCTCAGGAGTCAAATTTCCGACATTTCAGACATTTTCAAAACTGCAGGGGGGTTTGGGCAAAATATGACCCATCGCTGTTTACAGTAATTGGCATATTTTCGGTATGAAACGTCGTAATTTGAAACTGAAAATAGGTGCAGAGAGTCAGAATTCGGATAAAAAATCACGCTCAGGAGTCAAATTTCGGATATTTCAGACATTTTGAAAACTGCAGGGGGGTTTGGGCAAAATATGACCCATCGCCGTTTACAGTAATTGGCATATTTTTGGTATGAAACGTCGTAATTTGAAACTGAAGATAGGTGCAGAGAGTCAGAATTCGGACAAAAAATCACGCTCAGGAGTCAAATTTCCGGCATTTCAGACATTTTGAAAACTGCAGGGGGGTTTGTCCAAAATATGACCCATCGCCGTTTTCAGTAATTGGCATATTTTTTGGTATGAAAAGTCATAATTTGAAACTGAAAATAGGTGCAGAGAGTCAGAATTCAGATAAAAAATAACGCTCAGGAGTCAAATTTCCGACATTTCAGACATTTTAAAAACTGCAGGGGGGTTTGGGCAAAGTATGACCCATCGCCGTTTTCAGTAATTGGCATATTTTTGGTATAAAAAGTCGTAATTTGAAATTGAAAATAGGTGCAGAGAGTCAGAATTCGGCTCAAAAATCACGCTCAGGAGTCAAATTTCTGACATTTCAGACGTATTAAAAACTGCAGGGGAGTTTGGGCAAAATATGACCCATCGCCACTTTCATTAATTGCCTTATTTTAGGTATGAAACGTCGTAATTTGAAACTGAAAATAGGTGCAGAGAGTCAGAATTCGGCTCAAAAATCACGCTCAGGAGTCAAATTTCCGACATTTCAGACATTTTGAAAACTGCAAGGGGGTTTGGGCAAAATATGACCCATCGCCAATTTCAGTATTTGGCATATTTTAGGTATGAAACGTCGTAATTTGAAACTGAAAATAAATGCAGAGTCAGAATTCGGCTCAAAAATCACGCTCAGGAGTCAAATTTCCGACATTTCAGACATTTTGAAAACTGCAGGGGGATTTGGGCAAAATATGACCCATCGCAGTTTTCAGTAATTGGCATATTTTTGGTATAAAAATTCGTAATTTGAAATTGAAAATAGGTGCAGAGAGTCAGAATTCGGCTCAAAAATCACGCTCAGGAGTCAAATTTCCGACATTTCGGACATTTTCAAAACTGCAGGGGGGTTTGGGCAAAATATGACCCATCGCCGTTTACAGTAATTGGCATATTTTCGGTATGAAACGTCGTAATTTGAAACTGAAAATAGATGCAGAGAGTCAGAATTCGGCTCCAAAATCACGCTCAGGAGTCATATTTCCAACATTTTAGACATTTTGAAAACTGCAGGGGGGTTTGGGCAAAATATGACCCATCACCGTTTTTAGTAATTGGCATATTTTTGGTATAAAAATTCGTAATTTGAAATTGAAAATAGGTGCAGAGAGTCAGAATTCGGCTCAAAAATCATGCTCAGGAGTCAAATTTCCGACATTTCAGACATTTTGAAAACTGCAGGGGGATTTGGGCAAAATATGACCTATCGCCGTTTTCAGTAATTGGCATATTATCGGTATAAAAAGTCGTAATTTGAAACTGAAAATAGGTGCAGAGAGTAAGAATTTGGCTCAAAAATCACACTCAGGAGTCAAATTTCCGACATTTCAGACATTTTCAAAACTGCAGGGGGGTTTGGGCAAAATATGACCCATCGCCGTTTACAGTAATTGGCATATTTTCGGTATGAAACGTCGTAATTTGAAACTGAAAATAGGTGCAGAGAGTCAGAATTCGGGTCATAAATCACGCTCAGGAGTCAAATTTCCAACATTTCAGACATTTTGAAAACTGCAGGAGGGTATGGGCAAAATATGACCCATCACCGTTTTCAGTAATTGGCATATTTTCGGTTAAAAAAGTCGTAATTTGAAACTGAAAATAGGTGCAGAGAGTCAGAATTCGGATAAAAAATCACGCTCAGGAGTCAAATTTCGGATATTTCAGACATTTTGAAAACTGCAGGGGGGTTTGTGCAAAATATGACCCATCGCCGTTTACAGTAATTGGCATATTTTCGGTATGAAACGTCGTAATTTGAAACTGAAGATAGGTGCAGAGAGTCAGAATTCGGATAAAAAATCACGCTCAGGAGTCAAATTTCCGGCATTTCAGACATTTTGAAAACTGCAGGGGGGTTTGGCCAAAATATGACCCATCGCCGTTTTCAGTAATTGGCCTATTTTTTGGTATGAAAAGTCATAATTTGAAACTGAAAATAGGTGCAGAGAGTCAGAATTCGGCTCAAAAATCACGCTCAGGAGTCAAATTTCCGACATTTCAGACATTTTAAAAACTGCAGGGGAGTTTGGGCAAAATATGACCCATCGCCGCTTTCAGTAATTGCCTTATTTTAGGTATGAAACGTCGTAATTTGAAACTGAAAATAGGTGCAGAGAGTCAGAATTCTGCTCAAAAAACACGCTCAGGATTCATATTTCCGACATTTCAGACAATTTGAAAACTGCAGGGGGGGTTTGAACAAAATATGACCCATCGCCGTTTTCAGTAATTGGCATATTTTCTGTATAAAAAGTCGTAATTTGAAACTGAAATTAGGTGCAGAGAGTCAGAATTCGGATAAAAAATCACGCTCAGAAGTCAAATTTCCGACATTTCAGACATTTTGAAAACTGCACGGGGGTTTGGGCAAAATATGACCCATCACCGTTTACAGTAATTGGCATATTTTCGGTATGAAACGTCGTAATTTGAAACTGAAGATAGGTGCAGAGTCAGAATTCGGATAAAAAATCACGCTCAGGAGTCAAATTTCCGGCATTTCAGACATTTTGAAAACTGCAGGGGGGTTTGGCCAAAATATGACCCATCACCGTTTTCAGTAATTGGCATATTTTCGGTTAAAAAAGTCGTAATTTGAAACTGAAAATAGGTGCAGAGAGTCAGAATTCGGATAAAAAATCACGCTCAGGAGTCAAATTTCGGATATTTCAGACATTTTGAAAACTGCAGGGGGGTTTGTGCAAAATATGACCCATCGCCGTTTACAGTAATTGGCATATTTTCGGTATGAAACGTCGTAATTTGAAACTGAAGATAGGTGCAGAGAGTCAGAATTCGGATAAAAAATCACGCTCAGGAGTCAAATTTCCGGCATTTCAGACATTTTGAAAACTGCAGGGGGGTTTGGCCAAAATATGACCCATCGCCGTTTTCAGTAATTGGCCTATTTTTTGGTATGAAAAGTCATAATTTGAAACTGAAAATAGGTGCAGAGAGTCAGAATTCGGCTCAAAAATCACGCTCAGGAGTCAAATTTCCGACATTTCAGACATTTTAAAAACTGCAGGGGAGTTTGGGCAAAATATGACCCATCGCCGCTTTCAGTAATTGCCTTATTTTAGGTATGAAACGTCGTAATTTGAAACTGAAAATAGGTGCAGAGAGTCAGAATTCTGCTCAAAAAACACGCTCAGGATTCATATTTCCGACATTTCAGACAATTTGAAAACTGCAGGGGGGGTTTGAACAAAATATGACCCATCGCCGTTTTCAGTAATTGGCATATTTTCTGTATAAAAAGTCGTAATTTGAAACTGAAATTAGGTGCAGAGAGTCAGAATTCGGATAAAAAATCACGCTCAGAAGTCAAATTTCCGACATTTCAGACATTTTGAAAACTGCAGGGGGGTTTGGGCAAAATATGACCCATCACCGTTTACAGTAATTGGCATATTTTCGGTATGAAACGTCGTAATTTGAAACTGAAGATAGGTGCAGAGTCAGAATTCGGATAAAAAATCACGCTCAGGAGTCAAATTTCCGGCATTTCAGACATTTTGAAAACTGCAGAGGGGTTTGGCCAAAATATGACCCATCGCCGTTTTCAGTAATTGGCATATTTTTGGTATAAAAAGTCGTAATTTGAAATTGAAAATAGGTGCAGAGAGTCAGAATTCGGCTCAAAAATCACGCTCAGGAGTCAAATTTCCGACATTTCAGACGTTTTAAAAACTGCAGGGGAGTTTGGGCAAAATATGACAAATCGCCACTTTCAGTAATTGCCTTATTTTAGGTATGAAACGTCGTAATTTGAAACTGAAAATAGGTGCAGAGAGTCAGAATTCGGCTCAAAAATCACGCTCAGGAGTCAAATTTCCGACATTTCAGACATTTTGAAAACTGCAAGGGGGTTTGGGCAAAATATGACCCATCGCCAATTTCAGTAATTGGCATATTTTAGGTATGAAACGTCGTAATTTGAAACTGAAAATAAATGCAGAGTCAGAATTCGGCTCAAAAATCACGCTCAGGAGTCAAATTTCCGACATTTCAGACATTTTGAAAACTGCAGGGGGATTTGGGCAAAATATGACCCATCGCCGTTTTCAGTAATTGGCATATTTTTGGTATAAAAAGTCGTAATTTGAAATTGAAAATAGGTGCAGAGAGTCAGAATTCGGCTCAAAAATCACGCTCAGGATTCAAATTTCCGACATTTCAGACATTTTCAAAACTGCAGGGGGGTTTGGGCAAAATATGACCCATCGCCGTTTACAGTAATTGGCATATTTTCGGTATGAAACGTCGTAATTTGAAACTGAAAATAGGTGCAGAGAGTCAGAATTCGGCTCAAAAATCACGCTCAGGAGTCATATTTCCAACATTTCAGACATTTTGAAAACTGCAGGGGGGTTTGGGCAAAATATGACCCATCACCGTTTTCAGTAATTGGCATATTTTTGGTATAAAAAGTCGTAATTTGAAATTGAAAATAGGTGCAGAGAGTCAGAATTCGGCTCAAAAATCACGCTCAGGAGTCAAATTTCCGACATTTCAGACATTTTAAAAACTGCAGGGGAGTTTGGGCAAAATATGACCCATCGCCGCTTTCAGTAATTGCCTTATTTTAGGTATGAAACGTCGTAATTTGAAACTGAAAATAGGTGCAGAGAGTCAGAATTCGGCTAAAAAATCACGCTCAGGAGTCAAATTTCCGACATTTCAGACATTTTGAAAACTGCAAGGGGGTTTGGGCAAAATATTACCCATCGCCAATTTCAGTAATTGGCATATTTTAGGTATGAAACGTCGTAATTTGAAACTGAAAATAAATGCAGAGTCAGAATTCGGCTCAAAAATCACGCTCAGGAGTCAAATTTCCGACATTTCAGACATTTTGAAAACTGCAGGGGGATTTGGGCAAAATATGACCTATCGCCGTTTTCAGTAATTGGCATATTATCGGTATAAAAAGTCGTAATTTGAAACTGAAAATAGGTGCAGAGAGTCAGAATTTGGCTCAAAAATCACACTCAGGAGTCAAATTTCCGACATTTCAGACATTTTGAAAACTGCAGGGGGGTTTGGGCAAAATATGACCCATCGCCGTTTACAGTAATTGGCATATTTTCGGTATGAAACGTCGTAATTTGAAACTGAAAATAGATGCAAAGAGTCCGAATTCGGCTCATAAATCACGCTCAGGAGTCATATTTCCAACATTTCAGACATTTTGAAAACTACAGGGGGGTTTGGGCAAAATATGACCCATCACCGTTTTCAGTAATTGGCATATTTTCGGTTAAAAAAGTAGTAATTTGAAACTGAAGATAGGTGCAGAGAGTCAGAATTCGGATAAAAAATCTTGCTCAGGAGTCAAATTTCCAACATTTCAGACATTTTGAAAACTGCAGGGGGGTTTGGGCAAAATATGACCCATCGCCGTTTACAGTAATTGGCATATTTTCGGTATGAAACTTTGTAATTTGAAACTGAAAATAGGTGCAGAGAGTCAGAATTCGGCTCAATAATCACGCTCAGGAGTCAAATTTCCAGCATTTCAGACATTTTAAAAATGCAGGGGGGATTTTGGCATAATATGACCCATCGCCGTTTTCAGTAATTGGCATATTTTAGGTATGAAACGTCGTAATTTGAAACTGAAAATAGGTGCAGAGAGTCAGAATTCGGCTCAAAAATCACGCTCAGGAGTCAAATTTCCGACATTTCAGACATTTTGAAAACTGCAGGGGGGTTTGGGCAAAATATGACCCATCGCTTTTTTCAGTAATTGGCATATTTTCGGTATAAAAAGTCGTAATTTAAAACTGAAGATAGGTGCAGAGAGTCAGAATTCGGACAAAAATAACGCTCAGGAGTCAAATTTCCGGCATTTCAGACATTTTGAAAACTGCAGGGGGGTTTGGCCAAACTATGACCCATCGCGGTTTTCAGTAATTGGCATATTTTTTGGTATGAAAAGTCATAATTTGAAACTGAAAATATGTGCAGAGAGTCAGAATTCGGATAAAAAATCACGATCAGGAGTCAAATTTCCGACATTTCAGACATTTTAAAAACTGCAGGGGGGTTTGGGCAAAGTATGACCCATCGCCGTTTTCAGTAATTGCCTTATTTTAGGTATGAAACGTCGTAATTTGAAACTGAAAATAGGTGCAGAGAGTCAGAATTCGGCTCAAAAATCACGCTCAGGAGTCAAATTTCCGACATTTCAGACATTTTGAAAACTGCAGGGAGATTTGGGCAAAATATGACCCATCGCCGTTTTCAGTAATTGGCATATTTTTGGTATAAAAAGTCGTAATTTGAAATTGAAAATAGGTGCAGAGAGTCAGGATTCGGCTCAAAAATCACGCTCAGGAGTCAAATTTCCGACATTTCAGACATTTTCAAAACTGCAGGGGGGTTTGGGCAAAATATGACCCATCGCCGTTTACAGTAATTGGCATATTTTCGGTATGAAACGTCGTAATTTGAAACTGAAAATAGGTGCAGAGAGTCAGAATACGGCTCAAAAATCACGCTCAGGAGTCATATTTCCAACATTTCAGACATTTTGAAAACTGCAGGGGGGTTTGGGCAAAATATGACCCATCACCGTTTTCAGTAATTGGCATATTTTTTGTATAAAAAGTCGTAATTTGAAATTGAAAATAGGTGCAGAGAGTCAGAATTCGGCTCAAAAATCACGCTCAGGAGTCAAATTTCCGACATTTCAGACGTTTTAAAAACTGCAGGGGAGTTTGGGCAAAATATGACCCATCGCCACTTTCAGTAATTGCCTTATTTTAGGTATGAAACGTCGTAATTTGAAACTGAAAATAGGTCCAGAGAGTCAGAATTCGGCTCAAAAATCACGCTCAGGAGTCAAATTTCCGACATTTCAGACATTTTGAAAACTGCAAGGGGGTTTGGACAAAATATGACCCATCGCCAATTTCAGTAATTGGCATATTTTAGGTATGAAACGTCGTAATTTGAAACTGAAAATAAATGCAGAGTCAGAATTCGGCTCAAAAATCACGCTCAGGAGTCAAATTTCTGACATTTCAGACATTTTGAAAACTGCAGGGGGATTTGGGCAAAATATGACCCATCGCCGTTTTCAGTAATTGGCATATTTTTGGTATAAAAAGTCGTAATTTGAAATTGAAAATAGGTGCAGAGAGTCAGAATTCGGCTCAAAAATCACGCTCAGGATTCAAATTTCCGACATTTCAGACATTTTCAAAACTGCAGGGGGGTTTGGGCAAAATATGACCCATCGCCGTTTACAGTAATTGGCATATTTTCGGTATGAAACGTCGTAATTTGAAACTGAAAATAGGTGCAGAGAGTCAGAATTCGGCTCAAAAATCACGCTCAGGTGTCATATTTCCAACATTTCAGACATTTTGAAAACTGAAGGGGGGTTTGGGCAAAATATGACCCATCACCGTTTTCAGTAATTGGCATATTTTTGGTATAAAAAGTCGTAATTTGAAATTGAAAATAGGTGCAGACAGTCAGAATTCGGCTCAAAAATCACGCTCAGGAGTCAAATTTCCGACATTTCAGACATTTTTAAAACTGCAGGGGAGTTTGGGCAAAATATGACCCATCGCCGCTTTCAGTAATTGCCTTATTTTAGGTATGAAACGTCGTAATTTGAAACTGAAAATAGGTGCAGAGAGTCAGAATTCGGCTCAAAAATCACGCTCAGGAGTCAAATTTCCGACATTTCAGACATTTTGAAAACTGCAAGGGGGTTTGGGCAAAATATTACTCATCGCCAATTTCAGTAATTGGCATATTTTAGGTATGAAACGTCGTAATTTGAAACTGAAAATAAATGCAGAGTCAGAATTCGGCTCAAAAATCACGCTCAGGAGTCAAATTTCCGACATTTCAGACATTTTGAAATCTGCAGGGGGATTTGGGCAAAATATGACCTATCGCCGTTTTCAGTAATTGGCATATTATCGGTATAAAAAGTCGTAATTTGAAACTGAAAATAGGTGCAGAGAGTCAGAATTTGGCTCAAAAATCACACTCAGGAGTCAAATTTCCGACATTTCAGACATTTTGAAAACTGCAGGGGGGTTTGGGCAAAATATGACCCATCGCCGTTTACAGTAATTGGCATATTTTCGGTATGAAACGTCGTAATTTGAAACTGAAAATAGATGCAAAGAGTCAGAATTCGGCTCATAAATCACGCTCATGAGTCATATTTCCAACATTTCAGACATATTGAAAACTACAGGGGGGTTTGGGCAAAATATGACCCATCACCGTTTTCAGTAATTGACATATTTTCGGTTAAAAAAGTAGTCATTTGAAACTGAAGATAGGTGCAGAGAGTCAGAATTCGGATAAAAAATCACGCTCAGGAGTCAAATTTCCAACATTTCAGACATTTTGAAAACTGCAGGGGGGTTTGGGCAAAATATGACCCATCGCCGTTTACAGTAATTGGCATATTTTCGGTATGAAACTTTGTAATTTGAAACTGAAAATAGGTGCAGAGAGTCAGAATTCGGCTCAATAATCACGCTCAGGAGTCAAATTTCCAGCATTTCAGACATTTTAAAAATGCAGGGGGGATTTTGGCATAATATGACCCATCGCCGTTTTCAGTAATTGGCATATTTTAGGTATGAAACGTCGTAATTTGAAACTGAAAATAGGTGCAGAGAGTCAGAATTCGGCTCAAAAATCACGCTCAGGAGTCAAATTTCCGACATTTCAGACATTTTGAAAACTGCAGGGGGGTTTGGGCAAAATATGACCCATCGCTGTTTTCAGTAATTGGCATATTTTCGGTATAAAAAGTCGTAATTTGAAACTGAAGATAGGTGCAGAGAGTCAGAATTCGGACAAAAATAACGCTCAGGAGTCAAATTTCCGGCATTTCAGACATTTTGAAAACTGCAGGGGGGTTTGGCCAAACTATGACCCATCGCGGTTTTCAGTAATTGGCATATTTTTTGGTATGAAAAGTCATAATTTGAAACTGAAAATATGTGCAGAGAGTCAGAATTCGGATAAAAAATCACGCTCAGGAGTCAAATTTCCGACATTTCAGACATTTTAAAAACTGCACGGGGGTTTGGGCAAAGTATGACCCATCGCCAATTTCAGTAATTGGCATATTTTAGGTATGAAACGTCGTAATTTGAAACTGAAAATAAATGCAGAGTCAGAATTCGGCTCAAAAATCACGCTCAGGAGTCAAATTTCCGACATTTCAGACATTTTGAAAACGGCAGGGGGATTTGGGCAAAATATGACCTATCGCCGTTTTCAGTAATTGGCATATTATCGGTATAAAAAGTCGTAATTTGAAACTGAAAATAGGTGCAGAGAGTTAGAATTTGGCTCAAAAATCACACTCAGGAGTCAAATTTCCGACATTTCAGACATTTTGAAAACTGCAGGGGGGTTTGGGCAAAATATGACCCATCGCCGTTTACAGTAATTGGCATATTTTCGGTATGAAACGTCGTAATTTGAAACTGAAAATAGATGCAAAGAGTCAGAATTCGGCTCATAAATCACGCTCATGAGTCATATTTCCAACATTTCAGACATTTTGAAAACTACAGGGGGGTTTGGGCAAAATATGACCCATCACCGTTTTCAGTAATTGGCATATTTTCGGTTAAAAAAGTAGTAATTTGAAACTGAAGATAGGTGCAGAGAGTCAGAATTCGGATAAAAAATCACGCTCAGGAGTCAAATTTCCAACATTTCAGACATTTTGAAAACTGCAGGGGGGTTTGGGCAAAATATGACCCATCGCCGTTTACAGTAATTGGCATATTTTCGGTATGAAACTTTGTAATTTGAAACTGAAAATAGGTGCAGAGAGTCAGAATTCGGCTCAATAATCACGCTCAGGAGTCAAATTTCCAGCATTTCAGACATTTTAAAAATGCAGGGGGGATTTTGGCATAATATGACCCATCGCCGTTTTCAGTAATTGGCATATTTTAGGTATGAAACGTCGTAATTTGAAACTGAAAATAGGTGCAGAGAGTCAGAATTCGGCTCAAAAATCACGCTCAGGAGTCAAATTTCCAACATTTCAGACATTTTGAAAACTGCAGGGGGGTTTGGGCAAAATATGACACATCGCTGTTTTCAGTAATTGGCATATTTTCCGTATAAAAATTCGTAATTTGAAACTGAAGATAGGTGCAGAGAGTCAGAATTCGGACAAAAATAACGCTCAGGAGTCAAATTTCCGGCATTTCAGACATTTTGAAAACTGCAGGGGGGTTTGGCCAAACTATGACCCATCGCGGTTTTCAGTAATTGGCATATTTTTTGGTATGAAAAGTCATAATTTGAAACTGAAAATATGTGCAGAGAGTCAGAATTCGGATAAAAAATCACGCTCAGGAGTCAAATTTCCGTCATTTCAGACATTTTAAAAACTGCAGGGGGGTTTGGGCAAAGTATGACCCATCGCCGTTTTCAGTAATTGCCTTATTTTAGGTATGAAACGTCGTAATTTGAAACTGAAAATAGGTGCAGAGAGTCAGAATTCGGCTCAAAAATCACGCTCAGGAGTCAAATTTCCGACATTTCAGACATTTTGAAAACTGCAGGGGGATTTTGGCAAAATATGACCTATCGCCGTTTTCAGTAATTGGCATATTATCGGTATAAAAAGTCGTAATTTGAAACTGAAAATAGGTGCAGAGAGTCAGAATTTGGCTCAAAAATCACACTCAGGAGTCAAATTTCCGACATTTCAGACATTTTGAAAACTGCAGGGGGGTTTGGGCAAAATATGACCCATCGCCGTTTACAGTAATTGGCATATTTTCGGTATGAAACGTCGTAATTTGAAACTGAAAATAGGTGCAGAGAGTCAGAATTCGGCTCATAAATCACGCTCAGGAGTCATATTTCCAACATTTCATACATTTTGAAAACTGCAGGGGGGTTTGGGCAAAATATGACCCATCACCGTTTTCAGTAATTGGCATATTTTCGGTTAAAAAAGTCGTAATTTGAAACTGAAATTAGGTGCAGAGAGTCAGAATTCGGCACAAAAATCACGCTCAGGAGTAAAATTTCCGACATTTCAGACATTTTGAAAACTGCAGGGGGGTTTGGGCAAAATATGACCCATCGCCGTTGACAGTAATTGGCATATTTTCGGTATGAAACGTCGTAATTTGAAACTGAAAATAGGTGCAGAGAGTCAGAACTCGGATAAAAAATCACGCTCAGGAGTCAAATTTCCGGCATTTCAGACATTTTGAAAACTGCAGGGGGGTTTGGCCTAAATATGACCCATCGCCGTTTTCAGTAATTGGCATATTTTCGGTATGAAACGTCGTAATTTGAAACTTAAAATAAGTGCAGAGAGTCAGAATTCGGCTCGAAAATCACGCTCAGGAGTCAAATTTCCGACATTTCAGACATATTGAAAACTGCAGGGGGGGGGGGGGGTTTGGGCAAAATATGACCAATCGCCGTTTACAGTAATTGGCATATTTTCGGTATGAAACGTCGTAATTTGAAACTGAAAATAGGTGCAGAAAGTCAGAATTCGGCTAAAAAATCACGCTCAGGAGTCAAATTTCCGGCATTTCAGACATTTTGAAAACTGCAGGGGGGTTTTGGGAAAATATGACCCATCGCCTTTGACAGTAATTGGCATATTTTCGGTATGAAACGTCGAATTTGAAACTGAAAATAGGTGCAGAGAGTCAGAATTCGGATAAAAAATCACGCTCAGGAGTCAAATTTTCGGCATTTCAGATATTTTGAAAACTGCAGGGGGGTTTGGCCAAAATATTACCCATCGCTGTTTTCCGTAATTGGCATATTTTTTGATACGAAAAGTCATAATTTGAAACTGAAAATAGGTGCAGAGAGTCAGAATTCAGATAAAAAATAACGCTCAGGTGTCAAATTTCCGACATTTCAGACATTTTAAAAACTGCAGGGGGGTTTGGGCAAAGTATGACCCATCGCCGTTTTCAGTAATTGGCATATTTTTGGTATAAAAATTCGTAATTTGAAATTGAAAATAGGTGCAGAGAGTCAGAATTCGGCTCAAAAATCACGCTCAGGAGTCAAATTTCCGACATTTCAGACATTTTAAAAACTGCAGGGGAGTTTGGGCAAAATATGACCCATCGCCGCTTTCAGTAATTGCCTTTTTTTAGGTATGAAACGTCGTAATTTGAAACTGAAAATAGGTGCAGAGAGTCAGAATTCGGCTCGAAAATCACGCTCAGGAGTCAAATGTCCGACATTTCAGACATTTTGAAAACTGCAGGGGGGTTTGGGCAAAATATGACCCATCACCGTTTTCAGTAATTGGCATATTATCGGTATAAAAAGTCGTAATTTGAAACTGAAAATAGGTGCAGAGAGTCAGAATTTGGCTCAAAAATCACGCTCAGGAGTAAAATTTCCGACATTTCAGACATTTTCAAAACTGCAGGGGGGTTTGGGCAAAATATGACCCATCGCCGTTTTCAGTAATTGGCATATTTTTGGTATAAAAAGTCGTAATTTGAAATTGAAAATAGGTGCAGAGAGTCAGAATTCGGCTCAAAAATCACGCTCAGAAGTCAAATTTCAGACATTTTAAAAACTGCAGGGGAGTTTGGGCAAAACATGACCCATCGCCGCTTTCAGTAATTGCCTTACTTTAGGTATGAAACGTCGTAATTTGAAACTGAAAATAGGTGCAGAGAGTCAGAATTCGGCACAAAAATCACGCTCAGGAGTAAAATTTCCGACATTTCAGACATTTTGAAAGCTGCAGGGGGGTTTGGGCAAAATATGACCTATCGCCGTTTACATTAATTGGCATATTTTCGGTATGAAACGTCGTAATTTGAAACTGAAAATAGGTGCAGAAAGTCAGTATTCGGATACAAAATCACGCTCAGAAGTCAAATTTCCGACATTTCAGACATTTTGAAAACTGCAGGGGGGTTTGGGCAAAATATGACCCATCGCCGTTGACAGTAATTGGCATATTTTTGGTATGAAACGTCGTAATTTGAAACTGAAAATAGGTGCAGAGAGTCAGAATTCAGATAAAAAATAACGCTCAGGAGTCAAATTTCCGACATTTCAGACATTTTAAAAACTGCAGGGGGGTTTGGGCAAAGTATGACCCATCGCCGTTTTCAGTAATTGGCATATTTTTGGTATAAAAAGTCGTAATTTGAAATTGAAAATAGGTGCAGAGAGTCAGAATTCGGCTCAAAAATCACGCTCAGGAGTCAAATTTCCGACATTTCAGACATTTTAAAAACTGCAGGGGAGTTTGGGCAAAATATGACCCATCGCCGCTTTCAGTAATTGCCTTATTTTTGGTATGAAACGTCGTAATTTGAAACTGAAAATAGGTGCAGAGAGTCAGAATTCGGCTCGAAAATCACTCTCAGGAGTCAAATGTCCGACATTTCAGACATTTTGAAAACTGCAGGGGGGTTTGGGCAAAATATGACCCATCACCGTTTTCAGTAATTGGCATATTATCGGTATAAAAAGTCGTAATTTGAAACTGAAAATAGGTGCAGAGAGTCAGAATTTGGCTCAAAAATCACGCTGAGGAGTCAAATTTCCGACATTTCAGACATTTTCAAAACTGCAGGGGGGTTTGGGCAAAATATGACACATCGCCGTTTACAGTAATTGGCATATTTTCGGTATGAAACGTCGTAATTTGAAACTGAAATAGGTGCAGAGAGTCAGAATTCGGCTCAAAAATCACGCTCAAGAGTCAAATTTCCGACATTTCAGACATTTTAAAAATTGCAGGTGGGTTTGGGCAAAATATGACCCATCGACTTTTCAGTAATTTGCATATTTTAGGTATGAAACGGGTAATTTGAAACTGAAAATAGGTGCAAAGAGTCAGAATTCGGCTCAAAAATCACGCTCAGGAATCAAATTTCCTACATTTCAGACATTTTCAAAACTGCAGGGGGGTTTGCGCAAAATATGACCAATCGCCGTTTTCAGTAATTGGCATATTTTCGGTATAAAAAGTCGTAATTTGAAACTGAAAATTGGCACAGAGAGTCAGAATTCGGATAAAAAATCACGCTCAGGAGTCATATTTCCAACATTTCAGACATTTTGAAAACTGCAGGGGGGTTTGGCCAAACTATGACCCATCGCGGTTTTCAGTAATTGGCATATTTTTTGGTATGAAAAGTCATAATTTGAAACTGAAAATATGTGCAGAGAGTCAGAATTCGGATAAAAAATCACGCTCAGGAGTCAAATTTCCGACATTTCAGACATTTTAAAAACTGCAGGGGGGTTTGGGCAAAGAATGACCCATCGCCGTTTTCAGTAATTGGCATATTTTTGGTATAAAAAGTCGTAATTTGAAATTGAAAATAGGTGCAGAGAGTCAGAATTCGGCTCAAAAATCACGCTCAGGAGTCAAATTTCCGATATTTCAGACATTTTAAAAACTGCAGGGGAGTTTGGGCAAAATATGACCCGTCGCCGTTTTCAGTAATTGCCTTATTTTAGGTATGAAACGTCGTAATTTGAAACTGAAAATAGGTGCAGAGAGTCAGAATTCGGCTCAAAAATCACGCTCAGGAGTCAAATTTCCGACATTTCAGACATTTTGAAAACTGCAAGGGGGTTTGGGCAAAATATGACCCATCGCCAATTTCAGTAATTGGCATATTTTAGGTATGAAACGTCGTAATTTGAAACTGAAAATAGGTGCAGCGTCAGAATTCGGCTCAAAAATCACGCTCAGGAGTCAAATTTCCGACATTTCAGAAAATTTGAAAACTGCAGGGGGGGTTTGGGCAAAATATGACACATCGCCGTTTACAGTAATTGGCATATTTTCGGTATGAAACGTCGTAATTTGAAACTGAAAATAGGTGCAGAGAGTCAGAATTCGGCTCAAAAATCACGCTCAAGAGTCAAATTTCCGACATTTCAGACATTTTAAAAACTGCAGGTGGGTTTGGGCAAAATATGACCCATCGACTTTTCAGTAATTTGCATATTTTAGGTATGAAACGTCGTAATTTGAAACTGAAAATAGGTGCAGAGAGTCAGAATTCGGCTCAAAAATCACGCTCAGGAATCAAATTTCTTACATTTCAGACATTTTCAAAACTGCAGGGGGGTTTGCGCAAAATATGACCAATCGCCGTTTTCAGTAATTGGCATATTTTCGGTATAAAAAGTCGTAATTTGAAACTGAAAATAGGTGCAGAGAGTCAGAATTCGGATAAAAAAGTACGCTCAGGAGTCAAATTTCCGACATTTCAGACATTTTGAAAACTGCAGGGGGGTTTGGGCAAAATATGACCCATCGCCGTTGACAGTAATTGGCATATTTTCGCTATGAAACGTCGTAATTTGAAACTTAAAATAGGTGCAGAGAGTCAGAATTCGGATAAAAAATCACGCTCAGGAGTCAAATTTCCGGCATTTCAGACATTTTGAAAACTGCAGGGGGGTTTGGCCTAAATATGACCCATCGCCGTTTTCAGTAATTGGCATATTTTTTGGTATGAAAAGTCGTAATTTGAAACTGAAAATAGGTGCAGAGAGTCAGAATTCGGATAAAAAATCACGCTCAGGACTCAAATATCCGACATTTCAGACAGTTTGAAAACTGCAGGGGGGTTTGGGCAAAATATGACCCATCGCTGTGTACAGTAATTGGCATATTTTCGGTATGAAACGTCGTAATTTGAAACTGAAAATAGGTGCAGAGAGTCAGAATTCGGCACAAAAATCACGCTCAGGAGTAAAATTTCCGACATTTCAGACATTTTGAAAACTGCAGGAGGGTTTGGGCAAAATATGACCCATCGCCGTTGACAGTAATTGGCATATTTTCGGTATGAAACGTCGTAATTTGAAACTGAAAATAGGTGCAGAGAGTCAGAATTCGGATAAAAAATCACGCTCAGGAGTCAAATTTCCGGCATTTCAGACATTTTGAAAACTGCAGGGGGGTTTGGCCTAAATATGACCCATCGCCGTTTTCAGTAATTGGCATATTTTCGGTATGAAACGTCGTAATTTGAAACTGAAAATAGGTGCAGAGAGTCAGAATTCGGCTCGAAAATCAGCTCAGTAGTCAAATTTCCGACATTTCAGACATATTGAAAACTGCAGGGGGGGGTTTGGGCAAAATATGACCAATCGCCGTTTACAGTAATTGGCATATTTTCGGTATGAAACGTCGTAATTTGAAACTGAAAATAGGTGCAGAAAGTCAGAATTCGGATAAAAAATCACGCTCAGGAGTCAAATTTCCGGCATTTCAGACATTTTGAAAACTGCAGGGGGGTTTGGCCTAAATATGACCCATCGCCGTTTTCAGTAATTGGCATATTTTCGGTATGAAACGTCGTAATTTGAAACTGAAAATAGGTGCAGAGAGTCAGAATTCGGATAAAAAATCACGCTCAGAAGTCAAATTTCCGACATTTCAGACATTTTGAAAACTGCAGGGGGGTTTGGGGAAAATATGACCCATCGCCTTTAACAGTAATTGGCATATTTTCGGTATGAAACGTCGTAATTTGAAACTGAAAATAGGTGCAGAGAGTCAGAATTCGGATAAAAAATCACGCTCAGGAGTCAAATTTCCGGCATTTCAGATATTTTGAAAACTGCAGGGGGGTTTGGCCAAAATATTACCCATCGCTGTTTTCCGTAATTGGCATATTTTTTGATACGAAAAGTCATAATTTGAAACTGAAAATAGGTGCAGAGAGTCAGAATTCAGATAAAAAATAACGCTCAGGAGTCAAATTTCCGACATTTCAGACATTTTAAAAACTGCATGGGGGTTTGGGCATAGTATGACCCATCGCCGTTTTCAGTAATTGGCATATTTTTGGTATAAAAAGTCGTAATTTGAAATTGAAAATAGGTGCAGAGAGTCAGAATTCGGCTCAAAAATCACGCTCAGGAGTCAAATTTCCGACATTTCAGACATTTTAAAAACTGCAGAGAAGTTTGGGCAAAATATGACCCATCGCCGCTTTCAGTAATTGCCTTATTTTAGGTATGAAACGTCGTAATTTGAAACTGAAAATAGGTGCAAAGAGTCAGAATTCGGCTCGAAAATCACGCTCAGGAGTCAAATGTCCGACATTTCAGACATTTTGAAAACTGCAGGGGGGTTTGGGCAAAATATGACCCATCACCGTTTTCAGTAATTGGCATATTATCGGTATAAAAAGTCGTAATTTGAAACTGAAAATAGGTGCAGAGAGTCAGAATTTGGCTCAAAAATCACGCTCAGGAGTCAAATTTCCGACATTTCAGACATTTTCAAAACTGCAGGGGGGTTTGGGCAAAATATGACCCATCGCCGTTTTCAGTAATTGGCATATTTTTGGTATAAAAAGTCGTAATTTGAAATTGAAAATAGGTGCAGAGTGTAAGAATTCGGCTCAAAAATCACGCTCAGAAGTCAAATTTCCGACATTTCAGACATTTTAAAAACTGCAGGGGAGTTTGGGCAAAACATGACCCATCGCCGCTTTCAGTAATTGCCTTATTTTAGGTATGAAACGTCGTAATTTGAAACTGAAAATAGGTGCAGAGAGTCAGAATTCGGCTCAAAAATCACGCTCAGGAGTCAAATTTCCGACATTTCAGACATTTTGAAAACTGCAAGGGGGTTTGGGCAAAATATGACCTATCGCCGTTTTCAGTAATTGGCATATTATCGGTATAAAAAGTCGTAATTTGAAACTGAAAATAGGTGCATTGAGTCAGAATTTGGCTCAAAAATCAAACTCAGGAGTCAAATTTCCTACATTTCAGACATTTTCAAAACTGCAGGGGGGTTTGGGCAAAATATGACCCATCGCCGTTTACAGTAATTGGCATATTTTCGGTATGAAAAGTCGTAATTTGAAACTGAAAATAGGTGCAGAGAGTCAGAATTCGGCTCATAAATCACGCTCAGGAGTCATATTTCCAACATTTCAGACATTTTGAAAACTGCAGGGGGGTTTGGGCAAAATATGACCCATCGCCGTTTACAGTAATTGGCATATTTTCGGTATGAAACGTCGTAATTTGAAACTGAAAATAGGTGCAGAGAGTCAGAATTCGGATAAAAAATTACGCTCAGGAGTCAAATTTCCGACATTTCAGACATTTTGAAAACTTCAGGGGGGTTTGGCCAAAATATGACCCATCGCCGTTTTCAGTAATTGGCATATTTTTTGGTATGAAAAGTCGTAATTTGAAACTGAAAATAGGGGCAGAGAGTCAGAATTCGGATAAAAAATCACGCTCAGGACTCAAATATCCGACATTTCAGACAGTTTGAAAACTGCAGGGGGGTTTGGGCAAAATATGACCCATCGCTGTGTACAGTAATTGGCATATTTTTGGTATGAAACGTCGTAATTTGAAACTGAAAATAGGTGCAGAGAGTCAGAATTCGGCACAAAAATCACGCTCAGGAGTAAAATTTCCGACATTTCAGACATTTTGAAAACTGCAGGGGGGTTTGGGCAAAATATGACCCATCGCCGTTGACAGTAATTGGCATATTTTTGGTATGAAACGTCGTAATTTGAAACTGAAAATAGGTGCAGAAAGTCAGTATTCGGATAAAAAATCACGCTCAGAAGTCAAATTTCCGACATTTCAGACATTTAGAAAACTGCAGGGGGGTTTGGGCAAAATATGACCCATCGCCGTTGACAGTAATTGGCATATTTTTGGTATGAAACGTCGTAATTTGAAACTGAAAATAGGTGCAGAGTGTCAGAATTCAGATAAAAAATAACGCTCAGGAGTCAAATTTCCGACATTTCAGACATTTTAAAAACTGCAGGGGGGTTTGGGCAAAGTATGACCCATCGCCGTTTTCAGTAATTGGCATATTTTTGGTATAAAAAGTCGTAATTTGAAATTGAAAATAGGTGCAGAGAGTCAGAATTCGGCTCAAAAATCACGCTCAGGAGTCAAATTTCCGACATTTCAGACATTTTAAAAACTGCAGGGGAGTTTGGGCAAAATATGACCCATCGCCGCTTTCAGTAATTGCCTTATTTTAGGTATGAAACGTCGTAATTTGAAACTGAAAATAGGTGCAGAGAGTCAGAATTCGGCTCGAAAATCACGCTCAGGAGTCAAATTTCCGACATTTCAGACATATTGAAAACTGCAGGGGGGGTTTGGGCAAAATATGACCAATCGCCGTTTACAGTAATCGGCATATTTTCGGTATGAAACGTCGTAATTTGAAACTGAAGATAGGTACAGAAAGTCAGGATTCGGCTCAAAAATCACGCTCAGGAGTCAAATTTCCGACATTTCAGACAATTTAAAAACTGCAGGGGGGTTTGGGAAAAATATGACTATCGCCGTTTTCAGTAATTGCCATATTTTAGGTATGAAACGTCGTAATTTGAAACTGAAAATAGGTGCAGAGAGTCAGAATTCGACTCAAAAATCACGCTCAGGAATCAAATTTCCGACATTTCAGACATTTCGAAAACTGCAGGGGGGTTTGGACAAAATATGACCCATCGCCTTTTACAGTAATTGGCATATTTTCGGTATGAAACTTCGTAATTTGAAACTGAAAATAGGTGCAGAGAGTAAGAATTCTGCTCAAAAAACACGCTCAGGAGTCATATTTCCGACATTTCAGACATTTTGATAACTGCAGGGGGGTTTGAACAAAATATGACCCATCGCCGTTTTCAGTAATTGGCATATTTTCTGTATAAAAAGTCGTAATTTGAAACTGAAATTAGGTGCAGAGAGTCAGAATTCGGATAAAAAATCACGCTCAGAAGTCAAATTTCCGACATTTCAGACATTTTGAAAACTGCAGGGGGGTTTGGGCAAAATATGACCCATCGCCGTTGACAGTAATTGGCATATTTTCGGTATGAAACGTCGTAATTTGAAACTGAAAATAGGTGCAGAGAGTCAGGATTTACCGAAAATATGCCAATTACTGAAAACGGCGATGGGTCATATTTTGCCCAAACCCCCCTGCAGTTTTCAAAATGTCTGAAATGTCGGAAATTTGACTCCTGAGCTTGATTTTTGAGCCGAATTCTGACTCTCTGCACCTATTTTCAGTTTCAAAATACGTCTTTTTATACCGAAAATATGCCAATTACTGAAAAGGGCGATCGGTCATATTTTGCCCAAACCCCCCTGCAGTTTTCAAAATGTCTGAAATTTCGGAAATTTGACTCCTGAGCGTGATTTTTGAGCCGAATTCTGACTCTCTGCACCTATTTTCAGTTTCAAATTACGAATTTTTATACCGAAAATATGCCAATTACTGAAAACTGCGATGTGTCATTTTTTGCCCAAACCCCCCTGCAGTTTTCAAAATGTCTGAAATGTCGGAAATTTGACTCCTGAGCGTGATTTTTGAGCCGAATTCTGACTCTCTGCACCTATTTTCTGTTTCAAATTACGACTTTTTATACCGAAAATATGCCAATTACTGAAAACAGCGATGGGTCATATTTTGACCAAACCCCCCTGCAGTTTTCAAAATTTCTGAAATTTCGAAAATTTGACTCCTAAGCGTGATTTGTGAGCCTAATTCTGACTCTCTGCACCTATTTTCAGTTTCAAATTACGACTTTTTATACCGAAAATATGCCAATTACTGAAAACGGCGATGGGTCATATTTTGCCCAAAACCTCCTTGTAGTTTTCAAAATGTCTGAAATGTCGGAAATTTGACTCCTGAGCGTGATTTTTTATCCGAATTCTGACTCTCTGCACCTATTTTCAGTTTCAAATTACGACTTTTTATACCGAACATATGCCAATTACTGAAAACGGCGATGGGTCATATTTTGCCCAAACCCCCCTGCAGTTTTCAAAATATCTGAAATGTCGGAAATTTGACTCCTGAGCGTGATTTTTGAGCCGAATTCTGATTCTCTGCACCTATTTTCATTTTCAAATTACGACCTTTCATACCGAAAATATGCCAATTACTGTAAACAGCGATGGGTCATATTTTGCCCAAACCCCCCTGCAGTTTTCAAAATGTCTGAAATGTCGGGAATTTGACTCCTGAGCGTGATTTTCTATCCGAATTCTGACTCTCTGCACCTATTTTCAGTTTCAAATTACGACTTTTTATACCGAAAATATGCCAATTACTGAAAACGGCGATCGGTCATATTTTGCCCAAACCCACCTGCAGTTTTCAAAATGTCTGAAATTTCGGAAATTTGACTCCTGAGCGTGATTTTTGAGCCCAATTCTGACTCTCTGCACCTATTTTCAGTTTCAAATTACGAATTTTTATACCGAAAATATGCAAATTACTCAAAACGACGATGTGTCATATTTTGCTCAAACCCCCCTGCAGTTTTCAAAATGTCTAAAATGTCATAAATTTGACTCCTGAGCGTGATTTTTGAGCCGAATTCTGACTCTCTGCACCTATTTTCAGTTTCAAAATACGTCTTTTTATACCGAAAATATGCCAATTACTGAAAACGGCGATCGGTCATATTTTGCCCAAACCCCCCTGCAGTTTTCAAAATGTCTGAAATGTCGGAAATTTGACTCCTGAGTGTGATTTTTGAGCCGAATTCTGACTCTCTGCACCTATTTTCAGTTTCAAACTACGAATTTTTATACCGAACATATGCCAATTACTGAAAACGGCGATGGGTCATATTTTGCCCAAACCCCCCTGCAGTTTTCAAAATGTCTGAAATGTCTGAAATTTTACTCCTGAGCGTGATTTTCTATCTGAATTCTGACTCTCTGCACCTATTTTCAGTTTCAAATTACGACTTTTAATACCGAAAATATGCCAATTACTGAAAACAGCAATGGGTCATATTTTGCCCAAACCCCCCTGCAGTTTTCAAAATGTCTGAAAAGTCGGAAATTTGACTCCTGAGCGTGATTTTTGAGCCGAATTCTGACTCTCTGCACCTATTTTCAGTTTCAAAATACGTCTTTTTATACCGAAAATATGCCAATTACTGAAAACGGCGATCGGTCATATTTTGCCCAAACCCCCCTGCAATTTTCAAAATGTCTGAAATTTCGGAAATTTGACTCCTGAGCGTGATTTTTGAGCCGAATTCTGACTCTCTGCACCTATTTTCAGTTTCAAATTACGAATTTTTATATCGAAAATATGCCAATTACTGAAAACGGCGATGGGTCATATTTTGCCCAAACCCCCCTGCAGTTTTCAAAATGTCTGAAATGTCGGAAATTTGACTCCTGAGCGTGATTTTTCAGCCGAATTCTGTCTCTCTGCACCTATTTTCAGTTTCAAAATACGTCTTTTTATACCGAAAATATGCCAATTACTGAAAACGGCGATCGGTCATATTTAGCCCAAACCCCCCTGCAGTTTTCAAAATGTCTGAAATTTCGGAAATTTGACCCCTGAGCGTGATTTTTGAGCCGAATTCTGACTCTCTGCACCTATTTTCAGTTTCAAATTACGAATTTTTATACCGAAAATATGCCAATTACTGAAAACGGCGATGTGTCATATTTTGCCTAAACCCCCCTGCAGTTTTCAAAATGTCTGAAATGTAGGAAATTTGACTCCTGAGCGTGATTTTTGAGCCGAATTCTGACTCTCTGCACCTATTTTCTGTTTCAAATTACGACTTTTTATACCGAAAATATGCCAATTACTGAAAACAGCGATGGGTCATATTTTGACCAAACCTCCCTGCAGTTTTCAAAATTTCTGAAATTTCGAAAATTTGACTCCTGAGCGTAATTTGTGAGCCTAATTCTGACTCTCTGCACCTTTTTTCAGTTTCAAATTACGACTTTTTATACCGAAAATATGCCAATTACTGAAAACGGCGATGGGTCATATTTTGCCCAAAACCCCCTTGCAGTTTTCAAAATGTCTGAAATGTCGGAAATTTGACTCCTGAGCGTGATTTTTTATCCGAATTCTGACTCTCTGCACCTATTTTCAGTTTCAAATTACGAATTTTTATACCGAACATATGCCAATTACTGAAAACGGCGATGGGTCATATTTTGCCCAAACCCCCCTGCAGTTTTCAAAATGTCTGAAATGTCTGAAATTTGACTCCTGAGCCTGATTTTTGAGCCGAATTCTGACTCTCTGCACCTATTTTCAGTTGCAAATTACGAATTTTTATATCGAAAATATGCCAATTACTAAAAACGGCGATGGGTCATATTTTGCCCAAACCCCCCTGTAGTTCTCAAAATGTCTGAAATGTCGGAAGTTTGATTCCTGAGCGTGATTTTTTAGCCGAATTCTGACTCTCTGCACATATTTTCAGTTTCAAATTACGACCTTTCATACCGAAAATATGCCAATTACTGTAAACAGCGATGGGTCATATTTTGCCCAAACCCCCCTGCAGTTTTCAAAATGTCTGAAATGTCGGAAATTTGACTCCTGAACGTGATTTTCTATCCGAATTCTGACTCTCTGCACCTATTTTCAGTTTCAAATTACGACTTTTAATACCGAAAATATGCCAATTACTGAAAACAGCGATGGGTCATATTTTGCCCAAACCCCCCTGCAGTTTTCAAAATGTCTGAAATGTCGGAAATTTGACTCCTGAGCGTGATTTTTGAGCCGAATTCTGACTCTCTGCACCTATTTTCAGTTTCAAATTACGACGTTTCATATAGAAAATATGCCAATTACTGAAAACGGCAATGGGTCATATTTTGCCCACACCCCCCTGCAGTTTTCAAAATGTCTGAAATGTCGGAAATTTGACTCCTGAGCGTGATTTTTGAGCCGAATTCTGACTCTCTGCACTTATTTTTAGTTCAAATTGAGACTTTTTACACCGAAAATATGCAAATTACAGAAAACGGCGAAGGGTCATATTTTGCCCAAACCCCCTGCAGTTTTCAAAATGTCTGAAATGTCGGAAATTTGACTCCTGAGCATGATTTTTGAGCCGAATTCTGACTCTCTGCACCTATTTTCAGTTTCAAATTACGACTTTTTATACCAAAAATATGCCAATTACTGAAAACGGCAATGGGTCAAATTTTGCCCAAACCCCCCTGCAGTTTTCAAAATGTCTGAAATTTCGAAAATTTGACTCCTGATCGTTATTTTCGAGCCTAATTCTGACTCTCTGCACCTATTTTCAGTTTCAAATTACGAATTTTTATACCGAAAATATGCCAATTACTGAAAACGGCGATGGGTCATATTTTGCCCAAACCCCCCTGCAGTTCTCAAAATGTCTGAAATGTCGGAAGTTTCATTCCTGAGCGTGATTTTTTAGCCGAATTCTGACTCTCTGCACATATTTTCAGTTTCAAATTACGACCTTTCATACCGAAAATATGCCAATTACTGTAAACAGCGATGGGTCATATTTTGCCCAAACCCCCCTGCAGTTTTCAAAATGTCTGAAATGTCGGAAATTTGACTCCTGAACGTGATTTTCTATCCGAATTCTGACTCTCTGCACCTATTTTCAGTTTCAAATTACGACTTTTAATACCGAAAATATGCCAATTACTGAAAACGGCGATGGGTCATATTTTGCCCAAACCCCGCTGCAGTTTTCAAAATGTCTGAAATGTCTGAAATTTGATTCTTGAGTGTGGTTTTTGAGCCGAATTCTGACTCTCTGCACCTATTTTCAGTTTCAAGTTACGACTTTTTATACTGAAAATATGCCAATTACTGAAAACGGCGATGGGTCATATTTTGCCCAAACCCCCCTGCAGTTTTCAAAATGTCTGAAATGTCGGAAATTTGACTCCTGAGCGTGATTTTTGAGCCTAATTCTGACTCTCTGCATTTATTTTCAGTTTCAAATTACTACTTTTTACACCGAAAATATGCCAATTACTGAAAACGTCGAAGGGTCATATTTTGCTGAAACCCCCTGCAGTTTTCAAAATGTCTGAAATGTCGGAAATTTTACTCCTGAGCCTGATTTTTGAGCCGAATTCTGACTCTCTGCACCTATTTTCAGTTTCAAATTACGACTTTTTATACCGAAAATATGCCAATTACTGAAAACGGCGATGGGTCATATTTTGGCCAAACCCCCCTGCAGTGTTCAAAATGTCTCAAATGTCGGAAATTTGACTCCTGAGCGTGATTTTTGAGCCGAATTCTGACTCTCTGCACCTATTTTCAGTTTCAAATTACGACTTTTTATACCGAAAATATGCCAATTACTGAAAACGGCGATGGGCCATATTTTGCCCAAACCCCCCTGCAGTTTTCAAAATGTCTGAAATGTCTGAAATTTGACTCCTGAGCGTGATTTTTGAGCCGAATTCTGACTCTCTGCACCTATTTTCAGTTGCAAATTACGAATTTTTATACCGAAAATATGCCAATTACTAAAAACGGCGATGGGTCATATTTTGCCCAAACCCCCCTGCAGTTCTCAAAATGTCTGAAATGTCGGAAGTTTGATTCCTGAGCGTGATTTTTTAGCCGAATTCTGACTCTCTGCACATATTTTCAGTTTCAAATTACGACCTTTCATACCGAAAATATGCCAATTACTGTAAACAGCGATGGGTCATATTTTGCCCAAACCCCCCTGCAGTTTTCAAAATGTCTGAAATGTCGGAAATTTGACTCCTGAACGTGATTTTCTATCCGAATTCTGACTCTCTGCACCTATTTTCAGTTTCAAATTACGACTTTTAATACCGAAAATATGCCAATTACTGAAAACAGCGATGGGTCATATTTTGCCCAAACCCCCCTGCAGTTTTCAAAATGTCTGAAATGTCGGAAATTTGACTCCTGAGCGTGATTTTTGAGCCGAATTCTGACTCTCTGCACCTATTTTCAGTTTCAAATTACGACGTTTCATATAGAAAATATGCCAATTACTGAAAACGGCAATGGGTCATATTTTGCCCACACCCCCCTGCAGTTTTCAAAATGTCTGAAATGTCGGAAATTTGACTCCTGAGCGTGATTTTTGAGCCGAATTCTGACTCTCTGCACTTATTTTTAGTTCAAATTGCGACTTTTTACACCGAAAATATGCCAATTACTGAAAACGGCGAAGGGTCATATTTTGCCCAAACCCCCTGCAGTTTTCAAAATGTCTGAAATGTCGGAAATTTGACTCCTGAGCATGATTTTGGAGCCGAATTCTGACTCTCTGCACCTATTTTCAGTTTCAAATTACGACTTTTTATACCGAAAATATGCCAATTACTGAAAACGGCGATGGGTCATATTTTGGCCAAACCCCCCTGCAGTGTTCAAAATGTCTCAAATGTCGGAAATTTGACTCCTGAGCGTGATTTTTGAGCCGAATTCTGACTCTCTGCACCTATTTTCAGTTTCAAATTACGACTTTTTATACCGAAAATATGCCAATTACTGAAAACTGCGATGGGAACATATTTTGCCCAAACCCCCCTGCAGTTTTCAAAATGTCTGAAATGTCGGAAATTTGACTCCTGAGCGTGATTTTTGAGCCGAATTCTGACTCTCTGCACCTATTTTCTGTTTCAAATTACGACTTTTTATACCGAAAATATGCCAATTACTGAAAACTGCGATGGGAACATATTTTGCCCAAACCCCCCTGCAGTTTTCAAAATGTCTGAAATGTCGGAAATTTGACTCCTGAGCGTGATTTTTGAGCCGAATTCTGACTCTCTGCACCTATTTTCTGTTTCAAATTACGACTTTTTATACCGAAAATATGCCAATTACTGTAAACGGCGATGGGTCATATTTTGACCAAACATCCCTGCAGTTTTCAAAATTTCTGATATTTCGAAAATTTGACTCCTGAGCGTGATTTGTGAGCCTAATTCTGACTCTCTGCACCTATTTTCAGTTTCAAATTACGACTTTTTATACCGAAAATATGCCAATTACTGAAAACGGCGATTGGTCATATTTTGCCCAAAACCCCCTTTGCTGTTTTCAAAATGTCTGAAATGTCGGAAATTTGACTCCTGAGCGTGATTTTTTATCCGAATTCTGACTCTCTGCACCTATTTTCAGTTTCAAATTACGACTTTTTATGCCGAACATATGCCAATTACTGAAAACGGCGATGGGTCCTATTTTGCCCAAACCCCCCTGCAGTTTTCAAAATGTCTGAAATGTCGTAAATTTTACTCCTGAGCGTGATTTTTGAGCCGAATTCTGACTCTCTGCACCTATTTTCTGTTTCAAATTACGACTTTTTATACCGAAAATATGCCAATTACTGAAAACAGCGATGGGTCATATTTTGCCCAAACCCCCCTGCAGTTTTCAAAATGTCTGAAATGTCGGAAATTTGACTCCTGAGCTTGATTTTTGAGCCGAATTCTGACTCTCTGCACCTATTTTCAGTTTCAAATTACGAATTTTTATACCGAAAATATGCCAATTACTGAAAACGGCGATGGGTCATATTTTGCCCAAACCCCCCTGCAGTTTTCAAAATGTCTGAAATGTCGGAAATTTGACTCCTGAGCGTGATTTTTGAGCCGAATTCTGACTCTCTGCACCTATTTTCTGTTTCAAATTACGACTTTTTATACCGAAAATATGCCAATTACTGTAAACGGCGATGGGTCATATTTTGACCAAACATCCCTGCAGTTTTCAAAATTTCTGATATTTCGAAAATTTGACTCCTGAGCGTGATTTGTGAGCCTAATTCTGACTCTCTGCACCTATTTTCAGTTTCAAATTACGACTTTTTATACCGAAAATATGCCAATTACTGAAAACGGCGATTGGTCATATTTTGCCCAAAACCCCCTTTGCTGTTTTCAAAATGTCTGAAATGTCGGAAATTTGACTCCTGAGCGTGATTTTTTATCCGAATTCTGACTCTCTGCACCTATTTTCAGTTTCAAATTACGACTTTTTATGCCGAACATATGCCAATTACTGAAAACGGCGATGGGTCCTATTTTGCCCAAACCCCCCTGCAGTTTTCAAAATGTCTGAAATGTCGTAAATTTTACTCCTGAGCGTGATTTTTGAGCCGAATTCTGACTCTCTGCACCTATTTTCAGTTTCAAATTACGACTTTTTATACCGAAAATATGCCAATTACTCAAAACGTCAATGGGTCAAATTTTGCCCAAACCCCCCTGCAGTTTTCAAAATGACTGAAAGGTCGGAAATTTGACTCCTGAGCGTGATTTTTGAGCCGAATTCTGACTCTCTGCACCTATTTTCAGTTTCAAATTACGATTTTTATACCGAAAATATGCCAATTACTGAAAACAGCGATGGGTCATATTTTGCCCAAACCCCCCTGCAGTGTTCAAAATGTCTCAAATGTCGGAAATTTGACTCCTGAGCGTGATTTTTGAGCCGAATTCTGACTCTCTGCACCTATTTTCTGTTTCAAATTACGACTTTTTATACCGAAAATATGCCAATTACTGAAAACAGCGATGGGTCATATTTTGCCCAAACCCCCCTGCAGTTTTCAAAATGTCTGAAATGTCGGAAATTTGACTCCTGAGCGTGATTTTTGAGCCGAATTCTGACTCTCTGCACCTATTTTCAGTTTCAAATTACGAATTTTTATACCGAAAATATGCCAATTACTGAAAACGGCGATGGGTCATATTTTGACCAAACCCCCCTGCAGTTTTCAAAATTTCTGAAATTTCGAAAATTTGACTCCTGAGCGTGATTTGTGAGCCTAATTCTGACTCTCTGCACCTATTTTCAGTTTCAAATTACGACTTTTTATACCGAAAATATGCCAATTACTGAAAACGGCGATTGGTCACATTTTGCCCAAAACTCCCTTGCAGTTTACAAAATGTCTGAAATGTCGGAAATTTGACTCCTGAGCGTGATTTTTTATCCGAATTCTGACTCTCTGCACCTATTTTCAGTTTCAAATTACGACTTTTTATACCGAACATATGCCAATTACTGAAAACGGCGATGGGTCATATTTTACCCAAACCCCCCTGCAGTTTTCAAAATGTCTGAAATGTCTTAAATTTTACTCCTGAGCGTGATTTTTGAGCCGAATTCTGACTCTCTGCACCTATTTTCAGTTTCAAATTACGACTTTTTATACCGAAAATATGCCAATTACTCAAAACGTCAATGGGTCAAATTTTGCCCAAACCCCTCTGCAGTTTTCAAAATGTCTGAAATGTCGGAAATTTGACTCCTGAGCGTGATTTTTGAGCCGAATTCTGACTCTCTGCACCTATTTTCAGTTTCAAATTACGACTTTTTATACCGAAAATATGCCAATTACTGAAAACGGCGATGGGTCATATTTTGCCCAAACCCCGCTGCAGTTTTCAAAATGTCTGAAATGTCTGAAATTTGATTCTTGAGTGTGGTTTTTGAGCCGAATTCTGACTCTCTGCACCTATTTTCAGTTTCAAGTTACGACTTTTTATACTGAAAATATGCCAATTACTGAAAACGGCGATGGGTCATATTTTGCCCAAAACCCCCTGCAGTTTTCAAAATGTCTGAAATGTCGGAAATTTGACTCCTGAGCGTGATTTTTGAGCCTAATTCTGACTCTCTGCATTTATTTTCAGTTTCAAATTACTACTTTTTACACCGAAAATATGCCAATTACTGAAAACGTCGAAGGGTCATATTTTGCTCAAACCCCCTGCAGTTTTCAAAATGTCTGAAATGTCGGAAATTTTACTCCTGAGCGTGATTTTTGAGCCGAATTCTGACTCTCTGCACCTATTTTCAGTTTCAAATTACGACTTTTTATACCGAAAATATGCCAATTACTGAAAACGGCGATGGGTCATATTTTGGCCAAACCCCCCTGCAGTGTTCAAAATGTCTCAAATGTCGGAAATTTGACTCCTGAGCGTGATTTTTGAGCCGAATTCTGACTCTCTGCACCTATTTTCTGTATCAAATTACGACTTTTTATACCGAAAATATGCCAATTACTGAAAACGGCGATGGGAACATATTTTGCCCAAACCGCCCTGCAGTTTTCAAAATGTCTGAAATGTCGGAAATTTGACTCCTGAGCCTGATTTTTGAGCCGAATTCTGACTCTCTGCACCTATTTTCAGTTTCAAATTACGAATTTTTATACCGAAAATATGCCAATTACTGAAAACGGCGATGGGTCATATTTTGCCCAAACCCCCCTGCAGTTTTCAAAATGTCTGAAATGTCGGAAATTTGACTCCTGAGCGTGATTTTTGAGCCGAATTCTGACTCTCTGCACCTATTTTCTGTTTCAAATTACGACTTTTTATACCGAAAATATGCCAATTACTGTAAACGGCGATGGGTCATATTTTGACCAAACATCCCTGCAGTTTTCAAAATTTCTGATATTTCGAAAATTTGACTCCTGAGCGTGATTTGTGAGCCTAATTCTGACTCTCTGCACCTATTTTCAGTTTCAAATTACGACTTTTTATACCGAAAATATGCCAATTACTGAAAACGGCGATTGGTCATATTTTGCCCAAAACCCCCTTTGCTGTTTTCAAAATGTCTGAAATGTCGGAAATTTGACTCCTGAGCGTGATTTTTTATCCGAATTCTGACTCTCTGCACCTATTTTCAGTTTCAAATTACGACTTTTTATGCCGAACATATGCCAATTACTGAAAACGGCGATGGGTCCTATTTTGCCCAAACCCCCCTGCAGTTTTCAAAATGTCTGAAATGTCGTAAATTTTACTCCTGAGCGTGATTTTTGAGCCGAATTCTGACTCTCTGCACCTATTTTCAGTTTCAAATTACGACTTTTTATACCGAAAATATGCCAATTACTCAAACGTCAATGGGTCAAATTTTGCCCAAACCCCCCTGCAGTTTTCAAAATGACTGAAAGGTCGGAAATTTGACTCCTGAGCGTGATTTTTGAGCCGAATTCTGACTCTCTGCACCTATTTTCAGTTTCAAATTACGATTTTTATACCGAAAATATGCCAATTACTGAAAACAGCGATGGGTCATATTTTGCCCAAACCCCCCTGTAGTGTTCAAAATGTCTCAAATGTCGGAAATTTGACTCCTGAGCGTGATTTTTGAGCCGAATTCTGACTCTCTGCACCTATTTTCTGTTTCAAATTACGACTTTTTATACCGAAAATATGCCAATTACTGAAAACAGCGATGGGTCATATTTTGCCCAAACCCCCCTGCAGTTTTCAAAATGTCTGAAATGTCGGAAATTTGACTCCTGAGCGTGATTTTTGAGCCGAATTCTGACTCTCTGCACCTATTTTCAGTTTCAAATTACGAATTTTTATACCGAAAATATGCCAATTACTGAAAACGGCGATGGGTCATATTTTGACCAAACCCCCCTGCAGTTTTCAAAATGTCTGAAATGTCGGAAATTTTACTCCTGAGCGTGATTTTTGAGCCGAATTCTGACTCTCTGCACCTATTTTCAGTTTCAAATTACGACTTTTTATACCGAAAATATGCCAATTACTGAAAACGTCAATGGGTCAAATTTTGCCCAAACCCCCCTGCAGTTTTCAAAATGTCTGAAATGTCGGAAATTTTACTCCTGAGCGTGATTTTTGAGCCGAATTCTGACTCTCTGCACCTATTTTCAATTTGAAATTACGACTTTTTATACCGAAAATATGCCAATTACTGAAAACGGCGATGGGTCATATTTTGACCAAACCCCCCTGCAGTTTTCAAAATGTCTGAAATTTCGAAAATTTGACTCCTGAGCGTGATTTTTGAGCCTAATTCTGACACTCTGCACCTATTTTCAGTTTCAAATTACGACTTTTTATACCGAAAATATGCCAATTACTGAAAACGGCGATGGGTCATATTTTGCACAAACCCACCTGCAGTTTTCAAAATGTCTGAAATGTCGGAAATTTGACTCCTGAGCGTGATTTTTGAGCCGAATGCTGACTCTCTGCACCTATTTTCAGTTTCAGATTACGACTTTTAATACCGAAAATATGCCAATTACTGACAACAGCGATGGGTCATATTTTGCACAAACCCACCTGCAGTTTTCAAAATGTCGGAAATGTCGGAAATTTGACTCCTGAGCGTGGTTTTTGAGCCGAATGCTGACTCTCTGCACCTATTTTCAGTTTCAGATTACGACTTTTAATACCGAAAATATGCCAATTACTGACAACAGCGATGGGTCATATTTTGCCCAAACCCCCCTGCAGTTTTCAAAATGTCTGAAATGTCGGAAATTTCACTCCTGAGCGTGATTTTTGAACCGAATTCTGACTCTCTGCACCTATTTTCAGTTTCAAATTACGATGTTTCATATAGAAAATATGCCAATTACTGTAAACGGCAATGGGTCATATTTTGCCCAAACCCCTTTGCAGTTTTCAAAATGTCTGAAATGTCGGAAATTTGACTCCTGAGCGTGATTTTTGAACCGAATTCTGACTCTCTGCACCTATTTTCAGTTTCAAATTACGACTTTTTATACCGAAAATATGCCAATTACTGAAAACGGCGATGGGTCATATTTTGCCCAAACCCCCCTGCAATTTTCAAAATGTCTGAAATGTCGGAAATTTTACTCCTGAGCGTGATTTTTGAGCCGAATTCTGACTCTCTGCACCTATTTTCAATTTCAAATTACGACTTTTTATACCGAAAATATGCCAATTACTGAAAACGGCGATGGGTCATATTTTGCACAAACCCACCTGCAGTTTTCAAAATGTCTGAAATGTCGGAAATTTGACTCCTGAGCGTGATTTTTGAGCCGAATGCTGACTCTCTGCACCTATTTTCAGTTTCAGATTACGACTTTTAATACCGAAAATATGCCAATTACTGACAACAGCGATGGGTCATATTTTGCACAAACCCACCTGCAGTTTTCAAAATGTCTGAAATGTCGGAAATTTGACTCCTGAGCGTGATTTTTGAGCCGAATGCTGACTCTCTGCACCTATTTTCAGTTTCAGATTACAACTTTTAATACCGAAAATATGCCAATTACTGACAACAGCGATGGGTCATATTTTGCCCAAACCCCCCTGCAGTTTTCAAAATGTCTGAAATGTCGGAAATTTGACTCCTGAGCGTGATTTTTGAGCCGAATTCTGACTCTCTGCACCTATTTTCAGTTTCAAATTACGATGTTTCATATAGAAAATATGCCAATTACTGTAAACGGCAATGGGTCATATTTTGCCCAAACCCCTTTGCAGTTTTCAAAATGTCTGAAATGTCGGAAATTTGACTCCTGAGCGTGATTTTTGAACCGAATTCTGACTCTCTGCACCTATTTTCAGTTTCAAATTACGACTTTTTATACCGAAAATATGCCAATTACTGTAAACGGCGATGGGTCATATTTTGCACAAACCCACCTGCAGTTTTCAAAATGTCGGAAATGTCGGAAATTTGACTCCTGAGCGTGATTTTTGAGCCGAATTCTGACTCTCTGAACCTATTTTCAGTTTCAAATTACGACGTTTCATATAGAAAATATGCCAATTACTGTAAACGGCAATGGGTCATATTTTGCACAAACCCACCTGCAGTTTTCAAAATGTCTGAAATGTCGGAAATTTGACTCCTGAGCGTGATTTTTGAACCGAATTCTGACTCTCTGCACCTATTTTCAGTTTCAAATTACGACTTTTTATACCGAAAATATGCCAATTACTGAAAACGGCGATGGGTCATATTTTGCCCAAACCCCCCTGCAGTTTTCAAAATGTCTAAAATGTCGGAAATTTTACTCCTGAGCGTGATTTTTGAGCCGAATTCTGACTCTCTGCACCTATTTTCAGTTTCAAATTACGACTTTTTATACCGAAAATATGCCAATTACTGAAAACGTCAATGGGTCAAATTTTGCCCAAACCCCCCTGCAGTTTTCAAAATGTCTGAAATGTCCGAAATTTTACTCCTGAGCGTGATTTTTGAGCCGAATTCTGACTCTCTGCACCTATTTTCAATTTGAAATTACGACTTTTTATACCGAAAATATGCCAATTACTGAAAACGGCGATGGGTCATATTTTGACCAAACCCCCCTGCAGTTTTCAAAATCTCTGAAATTTCGAAAATTTGACTCCTGAGCGTGATTTTTGAGCCTAATCCTGACACTCTGCACCTATTTTCAGTTTCAAATTACGACTTTTTATACCGAAAATATGCCAATTACTGAAAACGGCGATGGGTCATATTTTGCACAAACCCACCTGCAGTTTTCAAAATGTCTGAAATGTCGGAAATTTGACTCCTGAGCGTGATTTTTGAGCCGAATGCTGACTCTCTGCACCTATTTTCAGTTTCAGATTACGACTTTTAATACCGAAAATATGCCAATTACTGACAACAGCGATGGGTCATATTTTGCACAAACCCACCTGCAGTTTTCAAAATGTCTGAAATGTCGGAAATTTGACTCCTGAGCGTGGTTTTTGAGCCGAATGCTGACTCTCTGCACCTATTTTCAGTTTCAGATTACGACTTTTAATACCGAAAATATGCCAATTACTGACAACAGCGATGGGTCATATTTTGCCCAAACCCCCCTGCAGTTTTCAAAATGTCTGAAATGTCGGATATTTGACTCCTGAGCGTGATTTTTGAGCCGAATTCTGACTCTCTGCACCTATTTTCAGTTTCAAATTACGATGTTTCATATAGAAAATATGCCAATTACTGTAAATGGCAATGGGTCATATTTTGCCCAAACCCCTTTGCAGTTTTCAAAATGTCTGAAATGTCGGAAATTTGACTCCTGAGCGTGATTTTTGAACCGAATTCTGACTCTCTGCACCTATTTTCAGTTTCAAATTACGACTTTTTATACCGAAAATATGCCAATTACTGTAAACGGCGATGGGTCATATTTTGCACAAACCCACCTGCAGTTTTCAAAATGTCGGAAATGTCGGAAATTTGACTCCTGAGCGTGATTTTTGAGCCGAATTCTGACTCTCTGCACCTATTTTCAGTTTCAAATTACGACTTTTTATACCGAAAATATGCCAATTACTAAAAACGGCGATGGGTCATATTTTGCCCAAACCCCCCTGCAGTTTTCAAAATGTCTGAAATGTCGAAAATTTGACTCCTGAGCGTGATTTATGAGCCTAATTCTGACACTCTGCACCTATTTTCAGTTTCAAATTACGACTTTTTATACCGAAAATATGCCAATTACTGAAAACGGCGATGGGTCATATTTTGCACAAACCCACCTGCAGTTTTCAAAATGTCTGAAATGTCGGAAATTTGACTCCTGAGCGTGATTTTTGAGCCGAATGCTGACTCTCTGCACCTATTTTCAGTTTCAGATTACGACTTTTAATACCGAAAATATGCCAATTACTGACAACAGCGATGAGTCATATTTTGCCCAACCCCCCTGCAGTTTTCAAAATGTCTGAAATGTCTGAAATTTGATTCTTGAGTGTGATTTTTGAGCCGAATTCTGACTCTCTGCACCTATTTTCAGTTTAAAATTACGACTTTTTATACCGAAAATATGCCAATTACTGAAAACAGCGATGGGTCATATTTTGACCAAACCCCCCTGCAGTTTTCAAAATGTCTGAAATTTCGAAAATTTGACTGCTGAGCGTGATTTTTGAGCCTAATTCTGACTCTCTGCACCTTTTTTCAGTTTCAAATTACGAATTTTTTAAAGAAAATATGCCTATTACTTAAAACGGCGATGTGTCATATTTTGCCCAAAACCCCTTGCAGTTTTCAAAATGTCTGAAATGTCGGAAATTTGACTCCTGAGCGTGATTTTTGAGCCGAATGCTGACTCTCTGCACCTATTTTCAGTTTCAAATTACGACTTTTTATACCGAAAATATGCCAATTACTGAAAACGGCGATGGGTCATATTTTGGCCAAACCCCCCTGCAGTTTTCAAAATGTCTGAAATGTCGGAAATTTGACTCCTGAGCGTGATTTTTGAGCCGAATGCTGACTCTCTGCACCTATTTTCAGTTTCAGATTACGACTTTTAATACCGAAAATATGCCAATTACTGACAACAGCGATGGGTCATATTTTGCCCAAACCCCCCTACAGTTTTCAAAATGTCTGAAATGTCGGAAATTTGACTCCTGAGCGTGATTTTTGAGCCGAATTCTGACTCTGCACCTATTTTCAGTTTCAAAATACGTTTTTTTATACCGAAAATATGCCAATTACTGAAAACGGCGATGAGTCATGTTTTGCCCAAACCCCCCTGCAGTTTTCAAAATGTCTGAAATTTCGGAAATTTGACTACTGAGCGTGATTTTTGAGCCGAATTCTGACTCTCTGCACCTATTTTCAGTTTCAAATTACGAATTTTTATACCGAAAATATGCCAATTACTGAAAACAGCGATGGGTCATATTTTGACCAAACCCCTCTGCAGTTTTCAAAATGTCTGAAATGTCGGAAATTTGACTCCTGAGCGTGATTTTTGAGCCGAATTCTGACTCTCTGCACCTATTTTCAGTTTCAAATTACGACGTTTCATATAGAAAATATGCCAATTACTGTAAACGGCAATGGGTCATATTTTGCACAAACCCACCTGCAGTTTTCAAAATGTCTGAAATGTCGGAAATTTGACTCCTGAGCGTGATTTTTGAACCGAATTCTGACTCTCTGCACCTATTTTCAGTTTCAAATTACGACTTTTTATACCGAAAATATGCCAATTACTGAAAACGGCGATGGGTCATATTTTGCCCAAACCCCCCTGCAGTTTTCAAAATGTCTGAAATGTCGGAAATTTTACTCCTGAGCGTGATTTTTGAGCCGAATTCTGACTCTCTGCACCTATTTTCAATTTCAAATTACGACTTTTTATACCGAAAATATGCCAATTACTGACAACAGCGATGGGTCATATTTTGCACAAACCCACCTGCAGTTTTCAAAATGTCTGAAATGTCGGAAATTTGACTCCTGAGCGTGATTTTTGAGCCGAATGCTGACTCTCTGCACCTATTTTCAGTTTCAGATTACGACTTTTAATACCGAAAAAATGCCAATTACTGACAACAGCGATGGGTCATATTTTGCACAAACCCACCTGCAGTTTTCAAAATGTCTGAAATGTCGGAAATTTGACTCCTGAGCGTGATTTTTGAGCCGAATGCTGACTCTCTGCACCTATTTTCAGTTTCAGATTACGACTTTTAATACCGAAAATATGCCAATTACTGACAACAGCGATGGGTCATATTTTGCCCAAACCCCCCTGCAGTTTTCAAAATGTCTGAAATGTCGGAAATTTGACTACTGAGCGTGATTTTTGAGCCGAATTCTGACTCTCTGCACCTATTTTCAGTTTCAAATTACGATGTTTCATATAGAAAATATGCCATTTACTGTAAACGGCAATGGGTCATATTTTGCCCAAACCCCTTTGCAGTTTTCAAAATGTCTGAAATGTCGGAAATTTGACTCCTGAGCGTGATTTTTGAACCGAATTCTGACTCTCTGCACCTATTTTCAGTTTCAAATTACGACTTTTTATACCGAAAATATGCCAATTACTGTAAACGGCGATGGGTCATATTTTGCACAAACCCACCTGCAGTTTTCAAAATGTCGGAAATGTCGGAAATTTGACTCCTGAGCGTGATTTTTGAGCCGAATTCTGACTCTCTGAACCTATTTTCAGTTTCAAATTACGACGTTTCATATAGAAAATATGCCAATTACTGTAAACGGCAATTGGTCATATTTTGCACAAACCCACCTGCAGTTTTCAAAATGTCTGAAATGTCGGAAATTTGACTCCTGAGCGTGATTTTTTATCCGAATTCTGACTCTCTGCACCTATTTTCAGTTTCAAATTACGACTTTTTATACCGAACATATGCCAATTACTGAAAACGGCGATGGGTCATATTTAACCCAAACCCCCCTGCAGTTTTCAAAATGTCTGAAATGTCTTAAATTTTACTCCTGAGCGTGATTTTTGAGCCGAATTCTGACTCTCTGCACCTATTTTCAGTTTCAAATTACGACTTTTTATACCGAAAATATGCCAATTACTCAAAACGTCAATGGGTCAAATTTTGCCCAAACCCCTCTGCAGTTTTCAAAATGTCTGAAATGTCGGAAATTTGACTCCTGAGCGTGATTTTTGAGCCGAATTCTGACTCTCTGCACCTATTTTCAGTTTCAAATTACGACTTTTTATACCGAAAATATGCCAATTACTGAAAACGGCGATGGGTCATATTTTGCCCAAACCCCGCTGCAGTTTTCAAAATGTCTGAAATGTCTGAAATTTGATTCTTGAGTGTGGTTTTTGAGCCGAATTCTGACTCTCTGCACCTATTTTCAGTTTCAAGTTACGACTTTTTATACTGAAAATATGCCAATTACTGAAAACGGCGATGGGTCATATTTTGCCCAAAACCCCCTGCAGTTTTCAAAATGTCTGAAATGTCGGAAATTTGACTCCTGAGCGTGATTTTTGAGCCTAATTCTGACTCTCTGCATTTATTTTCAGTTTCAAATTACTACTTTTTACACCGAAAATATGCCAATTACTGAAAACGTCGAAGGGTCATATTTTGCTCAAACCCCCTGCAGTTTTCAAAATGTCTGAAATGTCGGAAATTTTACTCCTGAGCGTGATTTTTGAGCCGAATTCTGACTCTCTGCACCTATTTTCAGTTTCAAATTACGACTTTTTATACCGAAAATATGCCAATTACTGAAAACGGCGATGGGTCATATTTTGGCCAAACCCCCCTGCAGTGTTCAAAATGTCTCAAATGTCGGAAATTTGACTCCTGAGCGTGATTTTTGAGCCGAATTCTGACTCTCTGCACCTATTTTCTGTATCAAATTACGACTTTTTATACCGAAAATATGCCAATTACTGAAAACGGCGATGGGAACATATTTTGCCCAAACCGCCCTGCAGTTTTCAAAATGTCTGAAATGTCGGAAATTTGACTCCTGAGCGTGATTTTTGAGCCGAATTCTGACTCTCTGCACCTATTTTCAGTTTCAAATTACGAATTTTTATACCGAAAATATGCCAATTACTGAAAACGGCGATGGGTCATATTTTGCCCAAACCCCCCTGCAGTTTTCAAAATGTCTGAAATGTCGGAAATTTGACTCCTGAGCGTGATTTTTGAGCCGAATTCTGACTCTCTGCACCTATTTTCTGTTTCAAATTACGACTTTTTATACCGAAAATATGCCAATTACTGTAAACGGCGATGGGTCATATTTTGACCAAACATCCCTGCAGTTTTCAAAATTTCTGATATTTCGAAAATTTGACTCCTGAGCGTGATTTGTGAGCCTAATTCTGACTCTCTGCACCTATTTTCAGTTTCAAATTACGACTTTTTATACCGAAAATATGCCAATTACTGAAAACGGCGATTGGTCATATTTTGCCCAAAACCCCCTTTGCTGTTTTCAAAATGTCTGAAATGTCGGAAATTTGACTCCTGAGCGTGATTTTTTATCCGAATTCTGACTCTCTGCACCTATTTTCAGTTTCAAATTACGACTTTTTATGCCGAACATATGCCAATTACTGAAAACGGCGATGGGTCCTATTTTGCCCAAACCCCCCTGCAGTTTTCAAAATGTCTGAAATGTCGTAAATTTTACTCCTGAGCGTGATTTTTGAGCCGAATTCTGACTCTCTGCACCTATTTTCAGTTTCAAATTACGACTTTTTATACCGAAAATATGCCAATTACTCAAACGTCAATGGGTCAAATTTTGCCCAAACCCCCCTGCAGTTTTCAAAATGACTGAAAGGTCGGAAATTTGACTCCTGAGCGTGATTTTTGAGCCGAATTCTGACTCTCTGCACCTATTTTCAGTTTCAAATTACGATTTTTATACCGAAAATATGCCAATTACTGAAAACAGCGATGGGTCATATTTTGCCCAAACCCCCCTGTAGTGTTCAAAATGTCTCAAATGTCGGAAATTTGACTCCTGAGCGTGATTTTTGAGCCGAATTCTGACTCTCTGCACCTATTTTCTGTTTCAAATTACGACTTTTTATACCGAAAATATGCCAATTACTGAAAACAGCGATGGGTCATATTTTGCCCAAACCCCCCTGCAGTTTTCAAAATGTCTGAAATGTCGGAAATTTGACTCCTGAGCGTGATTTTTGAGCCGAATTCTGACTCTCTGCACCTATTTTCAGTTTCAAATTACGAATTTTTATACCGAAAATATGCCAATTACTGAAAACGGCGATGGGTCATATTTTGCCCAAACCCCCCTGCAGTTTTCAAAATGTCTGAAATGTCGGAAATTTTACTCCTGAGCGTGATTTTTGAGCCGAATTCTGACTCTCTGCACCTATTTTCAGTTTCAAATTACGACTTTTTATACCGAAAATATGCCAATTACTGAAAACGTCAATGGGTCAAATTTTGCCCAAACCCCCCTGCAGTTTTCAAAATGTCTGAAATGTCGGAAATTTTACTCCTGAGCGTGATTTTTGAGCCGAATTCTGACTCTCTGCACCTATTTTCAATTTGAAATTACGACTTTTTATACCGAAAATATGCCAATTACTGAAAACGGCGATGGGTCATATTTTGACCAAACCCCCCTGCAGTTTTCAAAATGTCTGAAATTTCGAAAATTTGACTCCTGAGCGTGATTTTTGAGCCTAATTCTGACACTCTGCACCTATTTTCAGTTTCAAATTACGACTTTTTATACCGAAAATATGCCAATTACTGAAAACGGCGATGGGTCATATTTTGCACAAACCCACCTGCAGTTTTCAAAATGTCTGAAATGTCGGAAATTTGACTCCTGAGCGTGATTTTTGAGCCGAATGCTGACTCTCTGCACCTATTTTCAGTTTCAGATTACGACTTTTAATACCGAAAATATGCCAATTACTGACAACAGCGATGGGTCATATTTTGCACAAACCCACCTGCAGTTTTCAAAATGTCGGAAATGTCGGAAATTTGACTCCTGAGCGTGGTTTTTGAGCCGAATGCTGACTCTCTGCACCTATTTTCAGTTTCAGATTACGACTTTTAATACCGAAAATATGCCAATTACTGACAACAGCGATGGGTCATATTTTGCCCAAACCCCCCTGCAGTTTTCAAAATGTCTGAAATGTCGGAAATTTCACTCCTGAGCGTGATTTTTGAACCGAATTCTGACTCTCTGCACCTATTTTCAGTTTCAAATTACGATGTTTCATATAGAAAATATGCCAATTACTGTAAACGGCAATGGGTCATATTTTGCCCAAACCCCTTTGCAGTTTTCAAAATGTCTGAAATGTCGGAAATTTGACTCCTGAGCGTGATTTTTGAACCGAATTCTGACTCTCTGCACCTATTTTCAGTTTCAAATTACGACTTTTTATACCGAAAATATGCCAATTACTGAAAACGGCGATGGGTCATATTTTGCCCAAACCCCCCTGCAATTTTCAAAATGTCTGAAATGTCGGAAATTTTACTCCTGAGCGTGATTTTTGAGCCGAATTCTGACTCTCTGCACCTATTTTCAATTTCAAATTACGACTTTTTATACCGAAAATATGCCAATTACTGAAAACGGCGATGGGTCATATTTTGCACAAACCCACCTGCAGTTTTCAAAATGTCTGAAATGTCGGAAATTTGACTCCTGAGCGTGATTTTTGAGCCGAATGCTGACTCTCTGCACCTATTTTCAGTTTCAGATTACGACTTTTAATACCGAAAATATGCCAATTACTGACAACAGCGATGGGTCATATTTTGCACAAACCCACCTGCAGTTTTCAAAATGTCTGAAATGTCGGAAATTTGACTCCTGAGCGTGATTTTTGAGCCGAATGCTGACTCTCTGCACCTATTTTCAGTTTCAGATTACAACTTTTAATACCGAAAATATGCCAATTACTGACAACAGCGATGGGTCATATTTTGCCCAAACCCCCCTGCAGTTTTCAAAATGTCTGAAATGTCGGAAATTTGACTCCTGAGCGTGATTTTTGAGCCGAATTCTGACTCTCTGCACCTATTTTCAGTTTCAAATTACGATGTTTCATATAGAAAATATGCCAATTACTGTAAACGGCAATGGGTCATATTTTGCCCAAACCCCTTTGCAGTTTTCAAAATGTCTGAAATGTCGGAAATTTGACTCCTGAGCGTGATTTTTGAACCGAATTCTGACTCTCTGCACCTATTTTCAGTTTCAAATTACGACTTTTTATACCGAAAATATGCCAATTACTGTAAACGGCGATGGGTCATATTTTGCACAAACCCACCTGCAGTTTTCAAAATGTCGGAAATGTCGGAAATTTGACTCCTGAGCGTGATTTTTGAGCCGAATTCTGACTCTCTGAACCTATTTTCAGTTTCAAATTACGACGTTTCATATAGAAAATATGCCAATTACTGTAAACGGCAATGGGTCATATTTTGCACAAACCCACCTGCAGTTTTCAAAATGTCTGAAATGTCGGAAATTTGACTCCTGAGCGTGATTTTTGAACCGAATTCTGACTCTCTGCACCTATTTTCAGTTTCAAATTACGACTTTTTATACCGAAAATATGCCAATTACTGAAAACGGCGATGGGTCATATTTTGCCCAAACCCCCCTGCAGTTTTCAAAATGTCTAAAATGTCGGAAATTTTACTCCTGAGCGTGATTTTTGAGCCGAATTCTGACTCTCTGCACCTATTTTCAGTTTCAAATTACGACTTTTTATACCGAAAATATGCCAATTACTGAAAACGTCAATGGGTCAAATTTTGCCCAAACCCCCCTGCAGTTTTCAAAATGTCTGAAATGTCCGAAATTTTACTCCTGAGCGTGATTTTTGAGCCGAATTCTGACTCTCTGCACCTATTTTCAATTTGAAATTACGACTTTTTATACCGAAAATATGCCAATTACTGAAAACGGCGATGGGTCATATTTTGACCAAACCCCCCTGCAGTTTTCAAAATCTCTGAAATTTCGAAAATTTGACTCCTGAGCGTGATTTTTGAGCCTAATCCTGACACTCTGCACCTATTTTCAGTTTCAAATTACGACTTTTTATACCGAAAATATGCCAATTACTGAAAACGGCGATGGGTCATATTTTGCACAAACCCACCTGCAGTTTTCAAAATGTCTGAAATGTCGGAAATTTGACTCCTGAGCGTGATTTTTGAGCCGAATGCTGACTCTCTGCACCTATTTTCAGTTTCAGATTACGACTTTTAATACCGAAAATATGCCAATTACTGACAACAGCGATGGGTCATATTTTGCACAAACCCACCTGCAGTTTTCAAAATGTCTGAAATGTCGGAAATTTGACTCCTGAGCGTGGTTTTTGAGCCGAATGCTGACTCTCTGCACCTATTTTCAGTTTCAGATTACGACTTTTAATACCGAAAATATGCCAATTACTGACAACAGCGATGGGTCATATTTTGCCCAAACCCCCCTGCAGTTTTCAAAATGTCTGAAATGTCGGATATTTGACTCCTGAGCGTGATTTTTGAGCCGAATTCTGACTCTCTGCACCTATTTTCAGTTTCAAATTACGATGTTTCATATAGAAAATATGCCAATTACTGTAAATGGCAATGGGTCATATTTTGCCCAAACCCCTTTGCAGTTTTCAAAATGTCTGAAATGTCGGAAATTTGACTCCTGAGCGTGATTTTTGAACCGAATTCTGACTCTCTGCACCTATTTTCAGTTTCAAATTACGACTTTTTATACCGAAAATATGCCAATTACTGTAAACGGCGATGGGTCATATTTTGCACAAACCCACCTGCAGTTTTCAAAATGTCGGAAATGTCGGAAATTTGACTCCTGAGCGTGATTTTTGAGCCGAATTCTGACTCTCTGCACCTATTTTCAGTTTCAAATTACGACTTTTTATACCGAAAATATGCCAATTACTAAAAACGGCGATGGGTCATATTTTGCCCAAACCCCCCTGCAGTTTTCAAAATGTCTGAAATGTCGAAAATTTGACTCCTGAGCGTGATTTATGAGCCTAATTCTGACACTCTGCACCTATTTTCAGTTTCAAATTACGACTTTTTATACCGAAAATATGCCAATTACTGAAAACGGCGATGGGTCATATTTTGCACAAACCCACCTGCAGTTTTCAAAATGTCTGAAATGTCGGAAATTTGACTCCTGAGCGTGATTTTTGAGCCGAATGCTGACTCTCTGCACCTATTTTCAGTTTCAGATTACGACTTTTAATACCGAAAATATGCCAATTACTGACAACAGCGATGAGTCATATTTTGCCCAACCCCCCTGCAGTTTTCAAAATGTCTGAAATGTCTGAAATTTGATTCTTGAGTGTGATTTTTGAGCCGAATTCTGACTCTCTGCACCTATTTTCAGTTTAAAATTACGACTTTTTATACCGAAAATATGCCAATTACTGAAAACAGCGATGGGTCATATTTTGACCAAACCCCCCTGCAGTTTTCAAAATGTCTGAAATTTCGAAAATTTGACTGCTGAGCGTGATTTTTGAGCCTAATTCTGACTCTCTGCACCTTTTTTCAGTTTCAAATTACGAATTTTTTAAAGAAAATATGCCTATTACTTAAAACGGCGATGTGTCATATTTTGCCCAAAACCCCTTGCAGTTTTCAAAATGTCTGAAATGTCGGAAATTTGACTCCTGAGCGTGATTTTTGAGCCGAATGCTGACTCTCTGCACCTATTTTCAGTTTCAAATTACGACTTTTTATACCGAAAATATGCCAATTACTGAAAACGGCGATGGGTCATATTTTGGCCAAACCCCCCTGCAGTTTTCAAAATGTCTGAAATGTCGGAAATTTGACTCCTGAGCGTGATTTTTGAGCCGAATGCTGACTCTCTGCACCTATTTTCAGTTTCAGATTACGACTTTTAATACCGAAAATATGCCAATTACTGACAACAGCGATGGGTCATATTTTGCCCAAACCCCCCTACAGTTTTCAAAATGTCTGAAATGTCGGAAATTTGACTCCTGAGCGTGATTTTTGAGCCGAATTCTGACTCTGCACCTATTTTCAGTTTCAAAATACGTTTTTTTATACCGAAAATATGCCAATTACTGAAAACGGCGATGAGTCATGTTTTGCCCAAACCCCCCTGCAGTTTTCAAAATGTCTGAAATTTCGGAAATTTGACTACTGAGCGTGATTTTTGAGCCGAATTCTGACTCTCTGCACCTATTTTCAGTTTCAAATTACGAATTTTTATACCGAAAATATGCCAATTACTGAAAACAGCGATGGGTCATATTTTGACCAAACCCCTCTGCAGTTTTCAAAATGTCTGAAATGTCGGAAATTTGACTCCTGAGCGTGATTTTTGAGCCGAATTCTGACTCTCTGCACCTATTTTCAGTTTCAAATTACGACGTTTCATATAGAAAATATGCCAATTACTGTAAACGGCAATGGGTCATATTTTGCACAAACCCACCTGCAGTTTTCAAAATGTCTGAAATGTCGGAAATTTGACTCCTGAGCGTGATTTTTGAACCGAATTCTGACTCTCTGCACCTATTTTCAGTTTCAAATTACGACTTTTTATACCGAAAATATGCCAATTACTGAAAACGGCGATGGGTCATATTTTGCCCAAACCCCCCTGCAGTTTTCAAAATGTCTGAAATGTCGGAAATTTTACTCCTGAGCGTGATTTTTGAGCCGAATTCTGACTCTCTGCACCTATTTTCAATTTCAAATTACGACTTTTTATACCGAAAATATGCCAATTACTGACAACAGCGATGGGTCATATTTTGCACAAACCCACCTGCAGTTTTCAAAATGTCTGAAATGTCGGAAATTTGACTCCTGAGCGTGATTTTTGAGCCGAATGCTGACTCTCTGCACCTATTTTCAGTTTCAGATTACGACTTTTAATACCGAAAAAATGCCAATTACTGACAACAGCGATGGGTCATATTTTGCACAAACCCACCTGCAGTTTTCAAAATGTCTGAAATGTCGGAAATTTGACTCCTGAGCGTGATTTTTGAGCCGAATGCTGACTCTCTGCACCTATTTTCAGTTTCAGATTACGACTTTTAATACCGAAAATATGCCAATTACTGACAACAGCGATGGGTCATATTTTGCCCAAACCCCCCTGCAGTTTTCAAAATGTCTGAAATGTCGGAAATTTGACTACTGAGCGTGATTTTTGAGCCGAATTCTGACTCTCTGCACCTATTTTCAGTTTCAAATTACGATGTTTCATATAGAAAATATGCCATTTACTGTAAACGGCAATGGGTCATATTTTGCCCAAACCCCTTTGCAGTTTTCAAAATGTCTGAAATGTCGGAAATTTGACTCCTGAGCGTGATTTTTGAACCGAATTCTGACTCTCTGCACCTATTTTCAGTTTCAAATTACGACTTTTTATACCGAAAATATGCCAATTACTGTAAACGGCGATGGGTCATATTTTGCACAAACCCACCTGCAGTTTTCAAAATGTCGGAAATGTCGGAAATTTGACTCCTGAGCGTGATTTTTGAGCCGAATTCTGACTCTCTGAACCTATTTTCAGTTTCAAATTACGACGTTTCATATAGAAAATATGCCAATTACTGTAAACGGCAATTGGTCATATTTTGCACAAACCCACCTGCAGTTTTCAAAATGTCTGAAATGTCGGAAATTTGACTCCTGAGCGTGATTTTTGAACCGAATTCTGACTCTCTGCACCTATTTTCAGTTTCAAATTACGACTTTTTATACCGAAAATATGCCAATTACTGAAAACGGCGATGGGTCATATTTTGCCCAAACCCCCCTGCAGTTTTCAAAATGTCTGAAATGTCGGAAATTTTACTCCTGAGCGTGATTTTTGAGCCGAATTCTGACTCTCTGCACCTATTTTCAGTTTCAAATTACGACTTTTTATACCGAAAATATGCCAATTACTGAAAACGTCAATGGGTCAAATTTTGCCCAAACCCCCCTGCAGTTTTCAAAATGTCTGAAATGTCGGAAATTTTACTCCTGAGCGTGATTTTTGAGCCGAATTCTGACTCTCTGCACCTATTTTCAATTTGAAATTACGACTTTTTATACCGAAAATATGCCAATTACTGAAAACGGCGATGGGTCATATTTTGACCAAACCCCCCTGCAGTTTTCAAAATGTCTGAAATTTCGAAAATTTGACTCCTGAGCGTGATTTTTGAGCCTAATTCTGACACTCTGCACCTATTTTCAGTTTCAAATTACGACTTTTTATACCGAAAATATGCCAATTACTGAAAACGGCGATGGGTCATATTTTGCACAAACCCACCTGCAGTTTTCAAAATGTCTGAAATGTCGGAAATTTGACTCCTGAGCGTGATTTTTGAGCCGAATGCTGACTCTCTGCACCTATTTTCAGTTTCAGATTACGACTTTTAATACCGAAAATATGCCAATTACTGACAACAGCGATGGGTCATATTTTGCACAAACCCACCTGCAGTTTTCAAAATGTCGGAAATGTCGGAAATTTGACTCCTGAGCGTGGTTTTTGAGCCGAATGCTGACTCTCTGCACCTATTTTCAGTTTCAGATTACGACTTTTAATACCGAAAATATGCCAATTACTGACAACAGCGATGGGTCATATTTTGCCCAAACCCCCCTGCAGTTTTCAAAATGTCTGAAATGTCGGAAATTTCACTCCTGAGCGTGATTTTTGAACCGAATTCTGACTCTCTGCACCTATTTTCAGTTTCAAATTACGATGTTTCATATAGAAAATATGCCAATTACTGTAAACGGCAATGGGTCATATTTTGCCCAAACCCCTTTGCAGTTTTCAAAATGTCTGAAATGTCGGAAATTTGACTCCTGAGCGTGATTTTTGAACCGAATTCTGACTCTCTGCACCTATTTTCAGTTTCAAATTACGACTTTTTATACCGAAAATATGCCAATTACTGAAAACGGCGATGGGTCATATTTTGCCCAAACCCCCCTGCAATTTTCAAAATGTCTGAAATGTCGGAAATTTTACTCCTGAGCGTGATTTTTGAGCCGAATTCTGACTCTCTGCACCTATTTTCAATTTCAAATTACGACTTTTTATACCGAAAATATGCCAATTACTGAAAACGGCGATGGGTCATATTTTGCACAAACCCACCTGCAGTTTTCAAAATGTCTGAAATGTCGGAAATTTGACTCCTGAGCGTGATTTTTGAGCCGAATGCTGACTCTCTGCACCTATTTTCAGTTTCAGATTACGACTTTTAATACCGAAAATATGCCAATTACTGACAACAGCGATGGGTCATATTTTGCACAAACCCACCTGCAGTTTTCAAAATGTCTGAAATGTCGGAAATTTGACTCCTGAGCGTGATTTTTGAGCCGAATGCTGACTCTCTGCACCTATTTTCAGTTTCAGATTACAACTTTTAATACCGAAAATATGCCAATTACTGACAACAGCGATGGGTCATATTTTGCCCAAACCCCCCTGCAGTTTTCAAAATGTCTGAAATGTCGGAAATTTGACTCCTGAGCGTGATTTTTGAGCCGAATTCTGACTCTCTGCACCTATTTTCAGTTTCAAATTACGATGTTTCATATAGAAAATATGCCAATTACTGTAAACGGCAATGGGTCATATTTTGCCCAAACCCCTTTGCAGTTTTCAAAATGTCTGAAATGTCGGAAATTTGACTCCTGAGCGTGATTTTTGAACCGAATTCTGACTCTCTGCACCTATTTTCAGTTTCAAATTACGACTTTTTATACCGAAAATATGCCAATTACTGTAAACGGCGATGGGTCATATTTTGCACAAACCCACCTGCAGTTTTCAAAATGTCGGAAATGTCGGAAATTTGACTCCTGAGCGTGATTTTTGAGCCGAATTCTGACTCTCTGAACCTATTTTCAGTTTCAAATTACGACGTTTCATATAGAAAATATGCCAATTACTGTAAACGGCAATGGGTCATATTTTGCACAAACCCACCTGCAGTTTTCAAAATGTCTGAAATGTCGGAAATTTGACTCCTGAGCGTGATTTTTGAACCGAATTCTGACTCTCTGCACCTATTTTCAGTTTCAAATTACGACTTTTTATACCGAAAATATGCCAATTACTGAAAACGGCGATGGGTCATATTTTGCCCAAACCCCCCTGCAGTTTTCAAAATGTCTGAAATGTCGGAAATTTTACTCCTGAGCGTGATTTTTGAGCCGAATTCTGACTCTCTGCACCTATTTTCAGTTTCAAATTACGACTTTTTATACCGAAAATATGCCAATTACTGAAAACGTCAATGGGTCAAATTTTGCCCAAACCCCCCTGCAGTTTTCAAAATGTCTGAAATGTCCGAAATTTTACTCCTGAGCGTGATTTTTGAGCCGAATTCTGACTCTCTGCACCTATTTTCAATTTGAAATTACGACTTTTTATACCGAAAATATGCCAATTACTGAAAACGGCGATGGGTCATATTTTGACCAAACCCCCCTGCAGTTTTCAAAATCTCTGAAATTTCGAAAATTTGACTCCTGAGCGTGATTTTTGAGCCTAATCCTGACACTCTGCACCTATTTTCAGTTTCAAATTACGACTTTTTATACCGAAAATATGCCAATTACTGAAAACGGCGATGGGTCATATTTTGCACAAACCCACCTGCAGTTTTCAAAATGTCTGAAATGTCGGAAATTTGACTCCTGAGCGTGATTTTTGAGCCGAATGCTGACTCTCTGCACCTATTTTCAGTTTCAGATTACGACTTTTAATACCGAAAATATGCCAATTACTGACAACAGCGATGGGTCATATTTTGCACAAACCCACCTGCAGTTTTCAAAATGTCTGAAATGTCGGAAATTTGACTCCTGAGCGTGGTTTTTGAGCCGAATGCTGACTCTCTGCACCTATTTTCAGTTTCAGATTACGACTTTTAATACCGAAAATATGCCAATTACTGACAACAGCGATGGGTCATATTTTGCCCAAACCCCCCTGCAGTTTTCAAAATGTCTGAAATGTCGGATATTTGACTCCTGAGCGTGATTTTTGAGCCGAATTCTGACTCTCTGCACCTATTTTCAGTTTCAAATTACGATGTTTCATATAGAAAATATGCCAATTACTGTAAACGGCAATGGGTCATATTTTGCCCAAACCCCTTTGCAGTTTTCAAAATGTCTGAAATGTCGGAAATTTGACTCCTGAGCGTGATTTTTGAACCGAATTCTGACTCTCTGCACCTATTTTCAGTTTCAAATTACGACTTTTTATACCGAAAATATGCCAATTACTGTAAACGGCGATGGGTCATATTTTGCACAAACCCACCTGCAGTTTTCAAAATGTCGGAAATGTCGGAAATTTGACTCCTGAGCGTGATTTTTGAGCCGAATTCTGACTCTCTGCACCTATTTTCAGTTTCAAATTACGACTTTTTATACCGAAAATATGCCAATTACTGAAAACGGCGATGGGTCATATTTTGCCCAAACCCCCCTGCAGTTTTCAAAATGTCTGAAATGTCGAAAATTTGACTCCTGAGCGTGATTTATGAGCCTAATTCTGACACTCTGCACCTATTTTCAGTTTCAAATTACGACTTTTTATACCGAAAATATGCCAATTACTGAAAACGGCGATGGGTCATATTTTGCACAAACCCACCTGCAGTTTTCAAAATGTCTGAAATGTCGGAAATTTGACTCCTGAGCGTGATTTTTGAGCCGAATGCTGACTCTCTGCACCTATTTTCAGTTTCAGATTACGACTTTTAATACCGAAAATATGCCAATTACTGACAACAGCGATGAGTCATATTTTGCCCAACCCCCCTGCAGTTTTCAAAATGTCTGAAATGTCTGAAATTTGATTCTTGAGTGTGATTTTTGAGCCGAATTCTGACTCTCTGCACCTATTTTCAGTTTAAAATTACGACTTTTTATACCGAAAATATGCCAATTACTGAAAACAGCGATGGGTCATATTTTGACCAAACCCCCCTGCAGTTTTCAAAATGTCTGAAATTTCGAAAATTTGACTGCTGAGCGTGATTTTTGAGCCTAATTCTGACTCTCTGCACCTTTTTTCAGTTTCAAATTACGAATTTTTTAAAGAAAATATGCCTATTACTTAAAACGGCGATGTGTCATATTTTGCCCAAAACCCCTTGCAGTTTTCAAAATGTCTGAAATGTCGGAAATTTGACTCCTGAGCGTGATTTTTGAGCCGAATGCTGACTCTCTGCACCTATTTTCAGTTTCAAATTACGACTTTTTATACCGAAAATATGCCAATTACTGAAAACGGCGATGGGTCATATTTTGGCCAAACCCCCCTGCAGTTTTCAAAATGTCTGAAATGTCGGAAATTTGACTCCTGAGCGTGATTTTTGAGCCGAATGCTGACTCTCTGCACCTATTTTCAGTTTCAGATTACGACTTTTAATACCGAAAATATGCCAATTACTGACAACAGCGATGGGTCATATTTTGCCCAAACCCCCCTACAGTTTTCAAAATGTCTGAAATGTCGGAAATTTGACTCCTGAGCGTGATTTTTGAGCCGAATTCTGACTCTGCACCTATTTTCAGTTTCAAAATACGTTTTTTTATACCGAAAATATGCCAATTACTGAAAACGGCGATGAGTCATGTTTTGCCCAAACCCCCCTGCAGTTTTCAAAATGTCTGAAATTTCGGAAATTTGACTACTGAGCGTGATTTTTGAGCCGAATTCTGACTCTCTGCACCTATTTTCAGTTTCAAATTACGAATTTTTATACCGAAAATATGCCAATTACTGAAAACAGCGATGGGTCATATTTTGCCCAAACCCCCCTGCAGTTTTCAAAATGTCTGAAATGTCGGAAATTTGACTCCTGAGCGTGATTTTTGAACCGAATTCTGACTCTCTGCACCTAATTTCTGTTTCAAATTACGACTTTTTATATCGAAAATATGCCAATTACTGAAAACGGCGATGGGTCATATTTTGCCCAACCCCCCTGCAGTTTTCAAAATGTCTGAAATGTCTGAAATTTGATTCTTGAGTGTGATTTTTGAGCCGAATTCTGACTCTCTGCACCTATTTTCAGTTTCAAATTACGACTTTTTATACCGAAAATATGCCAATTACTGAAAACAGCGATGGGTCATATTTTGACCAAACCCCCCTGCAGTTTTCAAAATGTCTGAAATTTCGAAAATTTGACTCCTGAGCGTGATTTTTGAGCCTAATTCTGACTCTCTGCACCTTTTTTCAGTTTCAAATTACGAATTTTTTTAAAGAAAATATGCCTATTACTTAAAACGGCGATGTGTCACATTTTGCCCAAAACCCCTTGCAGTTTTCAAAATGTCTGAAATGTCGGAAATTTGACTCCTGAGCGTGATTTTTGAGCCTAATTCTGACTCTCTGCACCTATTTTCAGTTTCAAAATACGTTTTTTTATACCGAAAATATGCCAATTACTGAAAACGGCGATGGGTCATGTTTTGCCCAAACCCCCCTGCAGTTTTTAAAATGTCTGAAATTTCGGAAATTTGACTACTGAGCGTGATTTTTGAGCCGAATTCTGACTCTCTGCACCTATTTTCAGTTTCAAATTACGAATTTTTATACCGAAAATATGCCAATTACTGAAAACGGCGATGGGTCATATTTTGCCCAAACCCCCCTGCAGTTTTCAAAATGTCTGAATTGTCGGAAATTTGACTCCTGAGCGTGATTTTTGAGCCGAATTCTGACTCTCTGCACCTATTTTCTGTTTCAAATTACGACTTTTTATACCGAAAATATGCCATTTACTGAAAACAGCGATGGGTCATATTTAGCCCAAACCCCCCTGCAGTTTTCAAAATGTCTGAAATGTCTGAAATTTGATTCTTGAGTGTGATTTTTGAGCCTAATTCTGACTCACTGCACCTATTTTCAGTTTCAAGTTACGAATTTTTATACCGAAAATATGCTAATTACTGAAAACGGCGATGGGTCATATTTTGCCCAAACCCCCCTGCAGTTTTCAAAATGTCTGAAATGTCGGAAATTTGATTCCTGAGCGTGATTTTTGAGTCTAATTCTGACTCTCGGCACTTATTTTCAGTTTCAAATTACGAATTTTTACACCGAAAATATGCCAATTACTGAAAACGGCGAAGGGTCATATTTTGCCCAAACCCCCTGCAGTTTTCAAAATGTCTGAAATGTCGGAAATTTTACTCCTGAGCATGATTTTTGAGCCGAATTCTGACTCTCTGCTCCTATTTTCAGTTTCAAATTACGACTTTTTATACCGAAAATATGCCAATTACTCAAAACGTCAATGGGTCAAATTTTGCCCAAACCCCCCTGCAGTTTTCAAAATGTCGGAAATGTCGGAAATTTGACTCCTGAGCGTGATTTTTGAGCCGAATTCTGACTCTCTGCACCTATTTTCAGTTTCAAATTACGACTTTTTATAACGAAAATATGCCAATTACTGAAAACGGCAATCAGTCATATTTTGACCAAACCCCCCTGCAGTTTTCAACATTTCTGAAATTTCGAAAATTTGACTCCTGAGCGTGATTTTTGAGCCTAATTCTGACTCTCTGCACCTATTTTCAGTTTCAAATTACGACTTTTTTTACTGAAAATATGTCAATTACTGAAAACGGCGATGGGTCATATTTTGACCAAAACCCCCTTGCAGTTTTCAAAATGTCTGAAATGTCGGAAATTTGACTCCTGAGCGTGATATTTGAGCCGAATTCTGACTCTCTGCACTTATTTTCAGTTTCAAATTACGACTTTTTACACCGAAAATATGCCAATTACTGAAAACGGCGAAGGGTCATAGTTTGCCCAAACCCCCTGCAGTTTTCAAAATGTCTGAAATGTCGGAAATTTGACTCCTGAGCGTGATTTTTGAGCCGAATTCTGACTCTCTGCACCTATTTTCAGTTTCAAATTACGACTTTTTATACCGAAAATATGCCAATTACTCAAAACGTCAATGGGTCAAATTTTGCCCAAACCCCCCTGCAGTTTTCAAAATGTCGGAAATGTCGGAAATTTGACTCCTGAGTGTGATTTTTGAACCGAATTCTGACTCTCTGCACCTATTTTCAGTTTCAAATTACGACTTTTTATACCGAAAATATGCCAATTACTGAAAACGGCAATCAGTCATATTTTGACCAAACCCCTCTGCAGTTTTCAAAATTTCTGAAATTTCGAAAATTTGACCCCTGAGCGTGATTTTAGAGCCTAATTCTGACTCTCTGCACCTATTTTCAGTTTCAAATTACGACTTTTTATACTGAAAATATGTCAATTACTGAAAACGGCGATGGGTCATATTTTGACCAAAACCCCCTTGCAGTTTTCAAAATGTCTGAAATGTCGGAAATTTGACTCCTGAGCGTGATATTTGAGCCGAATTCTGACTCTCTGCACTTATTTTCAGTTTCAAATTACGACTTTTTACACCGAAAATATGCCAATTACTGAAAACGGCGAAGGGTCATAGTTTGCCCAAACCCCCTGCAGTTTTCAAAATGTCTGAAATGTCGGAAATTTGACTCCTGAGCGTGATTTTTGAGCCGAATTCTGACTCTCTGCACCTATTTTCAGTTTCAAATTACGACTTTTTATACCGAAAATATGCCAATTACTCTAAACGTCAATGGGTCAAATTTTGCCCAAACCCCCCTGCAGTTTTCAAAATGTCGGAAATGTCGGAAATTTGACTCCTGAGTGTGATTTTTGAACCGAATTCTGACTCTCTGCACCTATTTTCAGTTTCAAATTACGACTTTTTATACCGAAAATATGCCAATTACTGAAAACGGCAATCAGTCATATTTTGACCAAACCCCTCTGCAGTTTTCAAAATTTCTGAAATTTCGAAAATTTGACCCCTGAGCGTGATTTTAGAGCCTAATTCTGACTCTCTGCACCTATTTTCAGTTTCAAATTACGACTTTTTATACCGAAAATATGCCAATTACTGAAAACGGCGATGGGTCATATTTTGACCAAAACCCCCTTGCAGTTTTCAAAATGTCTGAAATGTCGGAAATTTGACTCCTTAGCGTGATTTTTGAGCCGAATTCTGACTCTCTGCACCTTTTTTCAGTTTCAAATTACGACTTTTTATACCGAAAATATGCCTATTACTTAAAACGGCGATGTGTCATATTTTGCCCAAAACCCCCTTGCAGTTTTCAAAATGTCTGAAATGTCGGAAATTTGACTCCTGAGCGTGATTTTTTATCCGAATTCTGACTCTCTGCACCTATTTTCAGTTTCAAATTACGACTTTTTAACCCGAAAATATGCCAATTACTGAAAACGGCGATGGGTCATATTTTGCCCCAAACCCCCCTGCAATTTTCAAAATGTCTGAAATGTCGGAAATTTGACTCCTGAGCGTGATTTTTGAACCGAATTCTGACTCATTGCACCTATTTTCAGTTTCAAATTTCGACGTTTCATACCGAAAATATGCCAATTACTGTAAACGGCGATGGGTCATATTTTGCCCAAACCCCCCTGTAGTTTTCAAAATGTCTAAAATGTCGGAAATTTTACTCCTGAGCGTGATTTTTGAGCCTAATTCTGACTCTCTGCACCTATTTTCAGTTTCAAATTACGACTTTTTATACCGAAAATATGCCAATTACTGAAAACGGCGATGGGTCATATTTTGACCAAAACCCCCTTGCAGTTTTCAAAATGTCTGAAATGTCGGAAATTTGACTCCTTAGCGTGATTTTTGAGCCGAATTCTGACTCTCTGCACCTTTTTTCAGTTTCAAATTACGACTTTTTATACCGAAAATATGCCTATTACTTAAAACGGCGATGTGTCATATTTTGCCCAAAACCCCCTTGCAGTTTTCAAAATGTCTGAAATGTCGGAAATTTGACTCCTGAGCGTGATTTTTGAGCCTAATTCTGACTCTCTGCACCTATTTTCAGTTTCAAATTACGACTTTTTATACCGAAAATCTTCCAATTACTGAAAACGGCGATGGGTCATATTTTGCCCATGTAACACGGGTTGGGTTCCTCTCTCTTTACTTCCTTCTTTCTACTCCCTCTACCCGTATTCTTACTTTTATTTCTAAACCAAGGGACTCCAAAACTTTTACCAAAGCCAACTCCACGCCACGTGGTCCTAAGACGATTGACCGACTTAGGATTCTACACCCAGTATGACGTGACCTAAGCTCTGAACAAAACCCTAGAGTCACCTCTGCTGCCACCACCAGACCAGTAATACAAGAGCAATGATCGAGGTCTGGATCGATCACGCTAATTAATCAACCTCGGGGCTTGATCCCCACTATAACCGATGACCTTGAGTGTGGAATAAATTACACGGTAATGATAATTCCGATTCGATGTTAGAATCGGCGCCCAATGCAACTCTGCCTCGTGTGGACCACGTGACCAGGACAAGTATACACATAAAACACATGGAAACAATAAAATGCAAATTAATAACAAATTTAATTTATTAAAAGAAAACTAAAACAAAATCTAAATATGTTCACTCCCTATTACTTTAACACTCCCTACTTGACCTGAGTGGCAAATGAGAAGACTATTTCTATAATTAACAATAGCAACTATACCTTGGGCGACCACAGCTCTAGGTGTTGGGTGGTCTTGGGGAGAGGTAAGATGTTTGACCTCTCCCAGCTGCTCCCGTATTCACACTGATTTTTCCCTTGTCTCGTCTCCCCCAGACAGAACATTGTATCCTTGCGCCTAGTCAAAGTTCTACCCAGTTACTAGCAAGGTTTAAGTTATAACAATTAAACTCGGTTGTACTTAATTGATCCAGACTAGTTGAATTATTTTACTGAAATAAATTACACAAGCCTCTAACGGCAGAGCTGTTCCCGATCACAAAAATGGTTATTAAAACTTTGAGAAATATTAGACATGTCAACCCTGCTGACCTATGACCGCCGGTCACTCCGCCTCAAAAGTTAGATCTGATTCGTGACGTCACTGATGGTGACTTAAACTCAATAATTAGAATACTCTTGATATTGTATCCAGTACTATTATACAATACAATTTTAATGCAAAATGAATAAAGGCTAATTTTCTCTAAATTCCTGAATACTATAGGATGATTCATTATACGCAGATATGAACAAAGCGTCGGTTATTTCCACCGCGAATTCCCCTGGGGGTCAGGTCACCATGCGGCTCAGCTTCCCATTCTCTTTTGTCGATAAACCACTCTGGATAATTCTTACAACAGCCTAGTTTGTTACAACCCCCCCGCACAAGCACTTAGTAAACCTTGTTAATTTGTTAAAATTCACGAGGTTTAGTATCCAAACCCACAATTCAACTCATGCCACAACCAAAAGCTAACCTAACTAATAAAATTTGACAAATAATAGTCCAACATCATAATGAACATGTTCATATTTCATAAATTTCTCAGCTGTCAACTGACAGCAATCCTCCAACATCAGGAAACATACATCCTATCCTTACTGACATAGCTAAATAACATGTCCCTACTCTACCATCAAAAACTAGCTATTAAACTCTCTTGGCTCTTCACTAGCCAAGTCCATGTGTCCTCTAGAGCCGGCCACACCGTGCTCAAACAAACATTAAAGTTATATCATCAGACTGAACTTTCAGTCATCCGGGAGCGTACTACGGAACTATCAGTTCACATCCGTGTACTACCCACTCCCCATCAATGTCAACCTTGACATGTCAAGGAACACACCTAACGTTTATTACATGTATCTAAAAATAAAAATTCCTATACTATATCACAGGTTTCAGCTGACTGTACAGCCAAGTGTTCTCACTCACTAGAAGTGTCAATGTTTATATTGGTCCGCCTCTCCTGTGTTCAAACATTCTGAAAAAAATAGCACAACATAATTTTCCATAACCGTTTGTTCTGGGCTGAGACAATTACACAGGGGCTTCGATTTTGATTACTGACCAATTTATAGTTAAATTTTCATATACCAGAATTATTTTAAATCTGTTTTTCAACATTTATAAAGAATTGATTCTAACTCTGTTTTTCAACATTTAAACAAAAGTGTCCAGATGTTCTTTACACAGATGTTCAGAGCCAACTTTGTTGTTTGTATCAATTGTTCATATTGAGTAATCGAAAAAAAAAAATCGTTGCTGCTGGATGCTGAATGTAGTCGCTGACGATGACGGTGTCGATCTTGCTTCTTCTCATGTGTAGACATCAATACCTGGTCCTCTTGTACTCCCATCCGGTACTCCTGAATGACGACAGAGTGTAGTAGAGCGGAGTGCCAAGTGACAGCTGTAGAATACTGTTACTTCGGCCATTAATCTTGCTCTCGACAGTCCACACGCCTTCATATCAATCACAGTTCACACGGTAGTCTTGATGTTCAACTTGTCGCAGATGACCACAGCAGAGCAGAACTGGATGTACCAACGGTGTCTCTTAGCAGGAGTGATGTTAGAAGGTCGTAGAGGCGGGTTGCTTGTTTGCAGAACAGGTGAATCTCGTCTTCCATCATTGCTCACGTCATCTCAGGCGTTTCTTGATGTCACCAGGTTACTAGGCCGTAAACACCAACTGTGCATACCCTCGTACCGCCGACTTTAGGCCAAAGGAGACAATTTTGCGACCTTCTATTGGCGAGTCCCGGTACTCTGTAGGGAAACCGTGCCTTCCACCTGTGACCGCCTTACTTCTGCTTTCTTGTTACTTCAGATGGCGTAATCATTAATCTTCCGGCGAAATTCTTGAGTACTGCTACGTGCTTTCCATTTCTTGACCTCTCCTCCAACACTGCTGGAATGGCTGCAGTCTTGATGACGCAGCAGGTGGGTAGTGGTGATCTCGAGACAGCTACCCCGGCGTTGTATGGCACCTCCGGTGACTGCTATAATGTGGACAGCTCGCTGGCCCTGACAACCTCGTTAGTGACGTGAGGCGTCGGCCGGGTGACTCTTGGACAGTCACTCATCCCCAAAGTAACTGATGTATGGGTTACTGGGTCTAGTGGGGGGAGGGCTTTGTGTAACGTGCCTCCCCCCTCGGTCTTTACAGACAAGGGTTCACGTGTGGCTGGAACAACTGGGTCGGTGTACCAATCAGACCTGGGAACAGACAGACACAACACAGCGGAAGCATAGATATACTCTGGGTTTGGTGGAGGTGGAACCCCAGAGCACGGTAAAAGTTGCTACCTGAGTCAAGTATAGACATAGTACATCTCATTGCCTTTACAGGAAAAATCTAATGAATACTAAATTATACTAACCAAGGAAGTTACTTTTACTGTACAGCGCGAGATCTCGTCACCATAGGGTGGCGAGACTGCACCTGACTACTGATGAGCGATGACAGAGGGTCATCCTCATCTTCTGACTCGTCGGTGAAGCCATGAGTCAGCACTGCTGAGTCAGGAACTAGACCCGCTGAAGGCAGTTCTAATTCCTCTCTAGCATGATAATGTTTCAATTTATTCACATGAATTGTCCTTTCCACCTGGTCCTCGAACACTCCTTTTATAACAAGATTAACTGGCCCCGCCCTTTTAATTACTCTATATGGTCCTCGCCACCTCGGAGCTAGTTTCCTGCTCTGATTGGCGGGCGCAGCCTCATTCACTCTCAATACGAGGCTTCCTTCCGTCAACTCAAGAGGGCGCACTTTCTTGTCATAAAAATGAGCATACCGAGTCCGTGCCTTCTTGGACGCTTCAGCTGCAATATTCCATGCATTTCTCATTTTTCCAAGGACCTCTGAAGGATAGTCCTCCCCGTATGCAACATTATGTCTGTTAAGCAGACCTGACGGGAAATTGCATGAATTACCAGTAAACAAATGAAGTGGTTGGGTGTTAATTGATTGGTGGATGGCAGTATTCAAGGCGAACTGAACATAGGGTAGGTGTTCATCCCAGGTGTTTGCATCATGTTCAGCAAGGATTGCAAGCATATCCTTGACTGAACGATTAGTCCGTTCCGTCATTCCGTTTGCTTGTGGGTGGTAGGCTGTTGTAAAAGCCGAAGTTGTCTCTAAAATCTTACAAACTTCTCTAAATATATTCCCATTGAATTCTTGACCCCGGTCAGAGACTAAAACTTTAGGAGGTCCGAATACAGTAACGAACCTACGCAAGAATGCATCTGCAACCGTACGAGAATCCTTCTGAGGTAATGCAACTAGTGTAGTGTATCTAGACAGATGGTCAACTAGTACCAACACATATCTATTTCCTGAATGACTGTGGTGTAAATCAATCAGATCGGCCCCCACACGATCTAACGGTTCGCGAATTTCAGGAAATTCCTGAAGTGGGGCTTGTACCTTAAGGGTGCCTTTCCTCCTCTGGCAACGAGGGCACGACTTCACGAAATTGATTACCTCAGAAAGTAATCCTGGAAAATAAAATAGAGACTTTGCTTTTAAGTGTGTTTTAAAGATCCCCGGATGCCCTGCAATTTTTGAAGCATGCGCAAGCTTTAACGCTGATGACCGCAACGCGTCCGGAATAACTAGCTGAAATACTGCCCTATCATTCTGGCTATTAACATAATACAGGACGCCCTGTTTCATCTCAAAATCATGAATAGGTAAATTCTTTTTCTTTTTGGGGTATTTTCCTCCCTCTAAATACTCAATAATCTCTTTCCATCTAGGCTCGTTCATCTGGTATTCTCTCATTTTATCTGATGGAATGGTTTCAATATTTTCATTAATCTGTACTGCCGCTATATTTCTACTTAGCGTATCTGGCACAACATGTGCTGGACCAGGCTTGTACAAGATCTGGAATGAGTGGGCCGAAAGTTCGTGAGACCAGCGTGACATTCGTGGGCAGTTTGTTCGCTTCTTAAATATGTGTGTTAACGCTCGATGGTCTGTGTAGATTACAAAATGCCGCTGAAATAGGTAAGGCTCGAAATACCTAACTGATTCTACTACTGCCAGTGCCTCCCGATCCGTAGCTGAATAACGAACTTCAGGTCCTTTGACCTTCCTACTGAAATAGGCTACTGGATGGGGTAAATTATCTGCGTCTCGCTGAATTAAGCACCCGCCAATAGCAATACCGCTGGCGTCAGTGTGCACTTCCCACTCTTTTTCAAAATCAGGAATAGCCAATACCGGTGTCGTGATTAGTTGGTCTTTCAGTTTGCGATAGGCCTCGTCATGTTCAGATTTCCACACAAACTTCGCATTTTTCTTTGTCAGATCAGTCAGGGGTGCTGAAATGCCAGCGAAACCTTCAATATGACGACGAAAATATCCGGCCGCCCCCAAAAACCTACGCACGTCCTTTGCTGTCCTTGGAGTAGGCATGTCAGCAATGGCGCGGCAAGAATCTGGGTCAGGTCGGATACCGTCCGGGCACACCTGGAACCCCAGAAATTTGAATTTCTGAGCCGCCAGGGTGCACTTCTGAACATTCAGCCTGAAACCTGCCCGATCTAACAACTTCAAAGTCTCAGTCAAGTCCTGTAGGTGTTCCTCAAACGTCCTGGAATATATCACAACATCATCCAGGTACGCTAAAGAATGCCTACCCAGTACCGGACTAAGGATAAAGTTGATGGCCCTCTGAAACGACGAAGGCGCTGTCTTCAAACCAAACGGCATCCTACGGAATTGATAAGTGTGCCTACCATCCGAGAATGCTGTTTTTTCCCTATCTTGTTCTGCCACCGGAATCGCCCAATACGCCGATTTTGCGTCAAGAGTTGAGAAATACTTAGCAGCACCAAATTGATCTATTATCTCCTGTATTCGGGGCAACGGATACACATCACCCTTAGTTAATTCGTTCACCTTCCGGTAGTCAACACAGAAACGATAACTACCGTCCGGTTTCCGAACTAGCACAACAGGAGAGAGCCACGGTGACGTACTAGGCTCTATCACGCCCTGTCTCAACATTTTCTGGCACTCCTCCCTGATAATGTTCTTTGCCTGTTCCGGCAACCTCCACTGTCTTGTGTACACCGGCAAATGGTCACCAGTTGGAATGGTGTGCTCGATCTTATCAAGGAGACCAATCTGGTCATCCTCTGTCGCAAACAATTTCGGGAATTTTCGTAAAACTCCTCTCAGTGCCTTCCTATCTGCCTGTGCAACATGTTGCAAATCAAGTGCTGAAATTAATTTTCCCACTTCCTCAACATTCTGTGCAACATTTCTCGTCTCGTATTGTACTTTGGATGGTGTTTTAGTTTTCAACATATTCAGTGCACTACATTGTGCAGTGACGGCTGGCGTCTCAGCTGACTCATGGTGAAAGATTTCTGTGTCCTCCACCATGGTTCCCTGAGATACCCTATCACCTGCCCTGAAGCGAAAAGTCTTATGTGAAAGATTGACAACTGGAATGAGTGCACCTTTATCGAGCACTACAACTAAGTGATGAGGAATTAATAAACTATCACATCTCCCAGCCACCTGAAGGGTGGTACCTGGTTGTATGTGACGTCCCACGGCTACTTTAATAAATTTAACAGAATGTGGTGGGCAACTCTGTTTGGTCAATGCATGCAATGCGCATGACCTCTTAACTGTGTCTGGAAGAGACTTGAAAATCAATTTTGGATAGTGCGCATTATATTTCAGCTTCCTCTTAATCGAAGCTACAACTGGGGGATGGTCGATCATCTCCACTGGGTAGGAAGTCTGTCCCAACTGCAACCTGCAGTTCCTAGCCCCTTTTTGAGCAGACAAGGAATAATCAAATCGCGACAGAAAATCAGTTCCCATTAAGATGTGACCAGGAAAATCAAGGTTCTCTACGATCGTACATGTGTGAGGCTGCAATGCCCCATCAATCTCAAAATTAACAGTACCTTGACCTACGATCTCAATCTTTTCCCCATTGACTGCTGTTAATGTCTTTGCGCAACGTTGAAGACGTGCATACTTAAAATTGCTGAAGGCTGACTTTTTAATTACCGTTGCCTGGCTTCCTGTATCAACAAAAGCTGTCAATCTCACACCCTCCACTTTCACCTCAAAAGTAGGCCTACCATCACTAGGAGACTGCTTTCATGCTCTCGTAATAGTGACTTTGCAGTCCCTCTGTATGTGCCCACGCATCCCGCAGGAGTAACACCTACGCGGATCCCTGTTGTTACCCCGCGCAGGGTGGCTCGAACTTGCCGCTGAGGGCTGCCTCCCGCTTGATGAACCCGCGCCACAGTGACTCGGCTTGGCTCCCGCGCCTTTACTTACCGCCTCTACGTATGGCGACAACTGAGTGCCCGATGTCCCTGCGCGCGTCTGCCTGTCTAGGGCTGTGGCGGCCTGTTGGACTAGGTCTTCATAACTCACACCCGCTCTCCCCGCAAGGAACAATGGCCCCATATCGGAAGGTAACGTTTTGCAGAACAACTCTTTAGCGAATTGCTCTGCCTGACTCGAATCGAACCCCAGTTCCTTAGTGAGGTCGTCAACCCTTCTCTTTAATATTGACCCGAAATCCTTGACAGTGCTTCGGTCATCCCTCTTAAGGGACTCGAGATAAAAGTAAGCCTCATCCTCCGAAACCCTGTCTTTGAATCTGCCCCTAATCGCTTGGACAAACTGAGGCCAAGATGTCAGGTGCTGAAACTCTGTAAATCCCGCCAGTGGACCGGCTACGTGCACGCAAGCCCCCATAGCGAGAGCAATTTTCGATCTATCCCCCGGGACAGCTTCCAGCATCGAACCAATTTCACAAAGCCAGTCTTCCACCTGGCGGTTGCGTTCCACCTTAATGAGCGACAACTCCCTACCTCTGAGTGTCGGCAGAGTCAACTTGGGAATCAGACTCACAAGTCCCTCTGCATGTGACGCGGAGCTACTGGCAGTGGGTGGGTCCCGGGGTTGGGGTGTGGATTGAGGTTGGGGTTGAGGCTGAGGTATGGTGTGGGTGGCCTCGGGTTGGGGTGTGGATTGAGGTTGGGGTTGAGGCTGAGGTATGGTGTGGGTGGCCTCGGGTTGGGGTGTGGCTTGAGGTTGGGGTGGGTATGGGGTGGCCTGGGGTTGGAATGGGTATGGGGTGGCCTGGGGTTGGAATGGGTATGGGTATGGGTATGGGGTGGCCTGGGGTTGGAATGGGTATGGGGTGGCCTGGGGTTGGAATGGGTATGGGTATGGGTATGGGGTGGCCTGGGGTTGGAATGGGTATGGAGTGGCCTGGGGTTGGGGGAAGGGTTGGTATGGGAATTGAGGATGGGGTAGGTATGGGAATTGAGGATGGGGTAGGTTTTGTTGTAGTGACGGATGAGGTGTACCTAGGTGTTGTGGGTGCTGTGGTATTGGTGTTATGTTGGGTAGTTCCTGCTGTTGGTGTGGTTGTTCATGTTCCCGTTGAACGGGTTGCTGTTCTCTACCGAGCGAAGTGGGACGTCCTGCCATACTAACTGAGGCCCCCTGTCTACCCTGCTGGCATGGCGTCGATGTTATTTGTGGGGGAACCCAAGACGGCTCTCCCCACTCATGGGACGACTCCTCGCAAGACTCCCCACTCATGTCAATAATAGTATCGCTACCTGAGCGATCCCCAGTGGTGTCGGAAGAGGTTCTATCCTCTACACTCCCATTCCCACTGGTCCCTACTGACTGGTCATTATCAGGGTTAAACATTCTCTGTGATTCCTGGTGTGCCACGTCTCTTCTAAACTACCCTTTAGTACACCCTCGACCCGGACTCACTACAACCGTGATCTTACACCAATAAAAAAAAATCACAAATCTTTTTCTAAGAGAAAACTACTAAATTCCCAAAATAGGAAATACAACGATTTATCGAGAGAATCGCTGAAGTGAATCCAATGAATGAGTGTCTGCCCCGCACTCGTGTCTGCCCGTGAAATATCCCGCAGTTCTATTGCTGAAACCTAAGTCCTTTACGTTAAAAAAAATTAAAGAATCTAATTTATATAAAACAATTTAAATGATAACGCAACTAACGCACAGCACTCGTGATGGATTAATAAAGAATATTTACTGTACTTGAATACTAAACGCGCTTGAAGTGAGCAGCGTGGCCACTGATGACTGATGGAGCGGGACCAGCTGCGCTGAAAAAAAAAACTAAGTCCCGCGCTTTTTCGCTTAAACGCTGAAAAATCAAAATTTTTGTTATGAAGGAAAATAACTAGTTTTACGTTAATAAACCGCTCTAGTGATTAATATAGACACCCAGGACCTATAAATGCTTACTAAAAATTGAATTTTTATCAAAAAACTACGTTTTTACTCAATTGCTGGACTCTGCCAATTTTCCTGACTCCGAGGGAAAAAAATTTCTATCACCCCAAATATCACAAAACTCCTTTAATTCACAAAAATTTGGGTTTCTCGTTCCCAGATATAAATACGTTATTATTTAATACTGACGTTGTATACAGAACAATACTGACACATCGGGCGGTTTCAACACTCACTAATTCGAATTTTCGTCAAAATCAGAGTTTTTCCACCTCAAATGGACTCTGACAAAATTACGACACGATTTTCTCGAAAAATAACTAAATTCGGCAAAAATGTAATTATCACTGTTTAATGCTTTACGAACAGAATTACGTCCCTTGCGCGCACTAGAGAGTAATACTGACCCCAGAATATACACGAAACATGAAAATTAGAATTTCCGCCAAAAAGTCAGATTCTAGCCCAAGCTGGACTTAAAAAATTTTCCACCTTCGTTTCTACTGAAAACAGTTCTAAGTCTAAAACACAATTTTACCGTCTTACTGGTAAAAACTAGAAAATATCACGCGCATCGACTGGGGAATCTTAATGATACCCAGATCATACACGTGACCCACGAATACAAATTAATTACAGTTAACGAGTTTCCGACATCGACTTAGCCGAAAACTTATCCCAAAATACTTAGAAATATTCCATGGACAAATAACATTTACACGCAACTTACTATCCCTTAAACTCCTTCACTTATCTATCGTGACCGACATATAGCCCTAAGTCCAGAGGATTAACAACGCCTCTGACTTAGACTAATAGAACAGGGAATAACAAAACTTAACGTACGCACTTAGCCTAATATGCAAGAAAACGCTAAACACTTGGGAAAAATTTTAACCAGGGATTGAATTTAGGGGAAAAATTAATCTAGAACAACGCAAATAAACGGAAATTACTTTATAAATTGAAGTATACTTAATTCAAAAATGCACTCGACTTAATCTTATAATTGCTCCTACCGGCTCGCCGTACCACACCTAGCCTAGGGGCCACACCCTCTAGGTTCCAACAGAGCGACACGCAGCTTTCAGCAACAATTATGACTAGGGACGACTCAACCTCCACTAAGTGTGCGATCACTTAGTTGTTGAATCGCTGCTAGGTAGTTTACTAGTCCGTCCCTCGGAGGCCGCAACGCCCTTCACGGATTACGTTTTTCCTTAGCGTTTTGGGTCGTCTAATAACGCCCTCGGACTATCTACTGGCGTCCCACAGATATATCCGCCCCTGACAGCCCTCAAGGAACTGCTGTTGAGAGTATGGCGGCTCCCAACACCTCTGAATTAATTGCAATGGGTCGAGTATGGTACCCAGTCCAATCAACTCGGAGCGGTCTCCTTTTCAATAAATCTAATTTTAACAGTCTAATCTTACTAACTAACCTTAATCATATCAGCCCGCATGACCCAAGATTCGCCAATCCCCACTCAAACGCACTTGTGGGGCGCACTGCTAATCCTGGCCCGCGGCTGTCTCCTTAGCATCCGCGCACGTGTTCGAACGGCTAGACGCGTGAGCCTTTCAACAATTTCAAACAAAATTGTTGAAACCACCGCTGTGCACCATTGTAACACGGGTTGGGTTCCTCTCTCTTTACTTCCTTCTTTCTACTCCCTCTACCCGTATTCTTACTTTTATTTCTAAACCAAGGGACTCCAAAACTTTTACCAAAGCCAACTCCACGCCACGTGGTCCTAAGACGATTGACCGACTTAGGATTCTACACCCAGTATGACGTGACCTAAGCTCTGAACAAAACCCTAGAGTCACCTCTGCTGCCACCACCAGACCAGTAATACAAGAGCAATGATCGAGGTCTGGATCGATCACGCTAATTAATCAACCTCGGGGCTTGATCCCCACTATAACCGATGACCTTGAGTGTGGAATAAATTACACGGTAATGATAATTCCGATTCGATGTTAGAATCGGCGCCCAATGCAACTCTGCCTCGTGTGGACCACGTGACCAGGACAAGTATACACATAAAACACATGGAAACAATAAAATGCAAATTAATAACAAATTTAATTTATTAAAAGAAAACTAAAACAAAATCTAAATATGTTCACTCCCTATTACTTTAACACTCCCTACTTGACCTGAGTGGCAAATGAGAAGACTATTTCTATAATTAACAATAGCAACTATACCTTGGGCGACCACAGCTCTAGGTGTTGGGTGGTCTTGGGGAGAGGTAAGATGTTTGACCTCTCCCAGCTGCTCCCGTATTCACACTGATTTTTCCCTTGTCTCGTCTCCCCCAGACAGAACATTGTATCCTTGCGCCTAGTCAAAGTTCTACCCAGTTACTAGCAAGGTTTAAGTTATAACAATTAAACTCGGTTGTACTTAATTGATCCAGACTAGTTGAATTATTTTACTGAAATAAATTACACAAGCCTCTAACGGCAGAGCTGTTCCCGATCACAAAAATGGTTATTAAAACTTTGAGAAATATTAGACATGTCAACCCTGCTGACCTATGACCGCCGGTCACTCCGCCTCAAAAGTTAGATCTGATTCGTGACGTCACTGATGGTGACTTAAACTCAATAATTAGAATACTCTTGATATTGTATCCAGTACTATTATACAATACAATTTTAATGCAAAATGAATAAAGGCTAATTTTCTCTAAATTCCTGAATACTATAGGATGATTCATTATACGCAGATATGAACAAAGCGTCGGTTATTTCCACCGCGAATTCCCCTGGGGGTCAGGTCACCATGCGGCTCAGCTTCCCATTCTCTTTTGTCGATAAACCACTCTGGATAATTCTTACAACAGCCTAGTTTGTTACACCCAAACCCCCTGCAGTTTTCAAAATGTCTGAAATGTCGGAAATTTGACTCCTGAGCGTGATTTTTTATCCGAATTCTGACTCTCTGCACCTATTTTCAGTTTCAAATTACGACTTTTTAACCCGAAAATATGCCAATTACTGAAAACGGCGTTGGGTCATATTTTGCCCCAAACCCCCCTGCAATTTTCAAAATGTCTGAAATGTCTGAAATTTGACTCCTGAGCGTGATTTTTGAACCGAATTCTGACTCATTGCACCTATTTTCAGTTTCAAATTTCGACGTTTCATACCGAAAATATGCCAATTACTGTAAACGGCGATGGGTCATATTTTGCCCAAACCCCCTGTAGTTTTCAAAATGTCTAAAATGTCGGAAATTTTACTCCTGAGCGTGATTTTTGAGCCTAATTCTGACTCTCTGCACCTATTTTCAGTTTCAAATTACGACTTTTTATACCGAAAATCTTCCAATTACTGAAAACGGCGATGGGTCATATTTTGCCCAAACCCCCTGCAGTTTTCAAAATGTCTGAAATGTCGGAAATTTTACTCCTGAGCGTGATTTTTGAGCCGAATTCTGATTCTCTGCACTTATTTTCAGTTTCAAATTACGACTTTTTACACCGAAAATATGCCAATTACTGAAAACGGCGAAGGGTCATAGTTTGCCCAAACCCCCTGCAGTTTTCAAAATGTCTGAAATGTCGGAAATTTTACTCCTGAGCGTGTTTTTGAGCCGAATTCTGACTCTCTGCACCTATTTTCAGTTTCAAATTACGACTTTTTATACCGAAAATATGCCAATTACTGAAAACGGCGATGGGTCATATTTTGCCCAAACCCCCCAGCAGTTTTCAAAATGTCTGAAATGTCGGAAATTTGACTCCTAAGCGTGATTTTTGAGCCGAATTCTGACTCTCTGCACCTATTTTCAGTTTCAAATTACGAATTTTATACCGAAAATATGCCAATTACTCAAAACGTCAATGGGTCAAATTTTGCCCAAACCCCCCTGCAGTTTTCAAAATGTCGGAAATGTCGGAAATTTGTCTCCTGAGCGTGATTTTTGAGCCGAATTCTGACTCTCTGCACCTATTTTCAGTTTCAAATTACGACTTTTTATACCGAAAATATGCCAATTACTGAAAACGGCAATCAGTCATATTTTGACCAAACCCCCCTGCAGTTTTCAAAATTTCTGAAATTTCGAAAATTTTACTCCTGAGCGTGATTTTTGAGCCTAATTCTGACTCTCTGCACCTATTTTCAGTTTCAAATTACGACTTTTTATACCGAAAATATGCCAATTACTGAAAACGGCGATGGGTCATATTTTGACCAAAACCCCCTTGCAGTTTTCAAAATGTCTGAAATGTCGGAAATTTGACTCCTTAGCGTGATTTTTGAGCCGAATTCTGACTCTCTGCACCTTTTTTCAGTTTCAAATTACGACTTTTTATACCGAAAATATGCCTATTACTTAAAACGGCGATGTGTCATATTTTGCCCAAAACCCCCTTGCAGTTTTCAAAACGTCTGAAATGTCGGAAATTTGACTCCTGAGCGTGATTTTTTATCCGAATTCTGACTCTCTGCACCTATTTTCAGTTTCAAATTACGACTTTTTATACCGAAAATATGCCAATTACTGAAAACGGCGATGGGTCATATTTTGCCCAAACCCCCCTGCAGTTTTCAAAATGTCTGAAATGTCGGAAATTTGACTCCTGAGCGTGATTTTTGAGCCTAATTCTGACTCTCTGCACCTATTTTCAGTTTCAAATTACGACTTTTTATACCGAAAATCTTCCAATTACTGAAAACGGCGATGGGTCATATTTTGCCCATGTAACACGGGTTGGGTTCCTCTCTCTTTACTTCCTTCTTTCTACTCCCTCTACCCGTATTCTTACTTTTATTTCTAAACCAAGGGACTCCAAAACTTTTACCAAAGCCAACTCCACGCCACGTGGTCCTAAGACGATTGACCGACTTTGGATTCTACACCCAGTATGACGTGACCTAAGCTCTGAACAAAACCCTAGAGTCACCTCTGCTGCCACCACCAGACCAGTAATACAAGAGCAATGATCGAGGTCTGGATCGATCACGCTAATTAATCAACCTCGGGGCTTGATCCCCACTATAACCGATGACCTTGAGTGTGGAATAAATTACACGGTAATGATAATTCCGATTCGATGTTAGAATCGGCGCCCAATGCAACTCTGCCTCGTGTGGACCACGTGACCAGGACAAGTATACACATAAAACACATGGAAACAATAAAATGCAAATTAATAACAAATTTAATTTATTAAAAGAAAACTAAAACAAAATCTAAATATGTTCACTCCCTATTACTTTAACACTCCCTACTTGACCTGAGTGGCAAATGAGAAGACTATTTCTATAATTAACAATAGCAACTATACCTTGGGCGACCACAGCTCTAGGTGTTGGGTGGTCTTGGGGAGAGGTAAGATGTTTGACCTCTCCCAGCTGCTCCCGTATTCACACTGATTTTTCCCTTGTCTCGTCTCCCCCAGACAGAACATTGTATCCTTGCGCCTAGTCAAAGTTCTACCCAGTTACTAGCAAGGTTTAAGTTATAACAATTAAACTCGGTTGTACTTAATTGATCCAGACTAGTTGAATTATTTTACTGAAATAAATTACACAAGCCTCTAACGGCAGAGCTGTTCCCGATCACAAAAATGGTTATTAAAACTTTGAGAAATATTAGACATGTCAACCCTGCTGACCTATGACCGCCGGTCACTCCGCCTCAAAAGTTAGATCTGATTCGTGACGTCACTGTTGGTGACTTAAACTCAATAATTAGAATACTCTTGATATTGTATCCAGTACTATTATACAATACAATTTTAATGCAAAATGAATAAAGGCTAATTTTCTCTAAATTCCTGAATACTATAGGATGATTCATTATACGCAGATATGAACAAAGCGTCGGTTATTTCCACCGCGAATTCCCCTGGGGGTCAGGTCATTATGCGGCTCAGCTTCCCATTCTCTTTTGTCGATAAACCACTCTGGATAATTCTTACAACAGCCTAGTTTGTTACACCCAAACCCCCTGCAGTTTTCAAAATGTCTGAAATGTCGGAAATTTGACTCCTGAGCGTGATTTTTTATCCGAATTCTGACTCTCTGCACCTATTTTCAGTTTCAAATTACGACTTTTTAACCCGAAAATATGCCAATTACTGAAAACGGCGTTGGGTCATATTTTGCCCCAAACCCCCCTGCAATTTTCAAAATGTCTGAAATGTCTGAAATTTGACTCCTGAGCGTGATTTTTGAACCGAATTCTGACTCATTGCACCTATTTTCAGTTTCAAATTTCGACGTTTCATACCGAAAATATGCCAATTACTGTAAACGGCGATGGGTCATATTTTGCCCAAACCCCCTGTAGTTTTCAAAATGTCTAAAATGTCGGAAATTTTACTCCTGAGCGTGATTTTTGAGCCTAATTCTGACTCTCTGCACCTATTTTCAGTTTCAAATTACGACTTTTTATACCGAAAATCTTCCAATTACTGAAAACGGCGATGGGTCATATTTTGCCCAAACCCCCTGCAGTTTTCAAAATGTCTGAAATGTCGGAAATTTTACTCCTGAGCGTGATTTTTGAGCCGAATTCTGATTCTCTGCACTTATTTTCAGTTTCAAATTACGACTTTTTACACCGAAAATATGCCAATTACTGAAAACGGCGAAGGGTCATAGTTTGCCCAAACCCCCTGCAGTTTTCAAAATGTCTGAAATGTCGGAAATTTTACTCCTGAGCGTGTTTTTGAGCCGAATTCTGACTCTCTGCACCTATTTTCAGTTTCAAATTACGACTTTTTATACCGAAAATATGCCAATTACTGAAAACGGCGATGGGTCATATTTTGCCCAAACCCCCCAGCAGTTTTCAAAATGTCTGAAATGTCGGAAGTTTGACTCCTAAGCGTGATTTTTGAGCCGAATTCTGACTCTCTGCACCTATTTTCAGTTTCAAATTACGAATTTTATACCGAAAATATGCCAATTACTCAAAACGTCAATGGGTCAAATTTTGCCCAAACCCCCCTGCAGTTTTCAAAATGTCGGAAATGTCGGAAATTTGTCTCCTGAGCGTGATTTTTGAGCCGAATTCTGACTCTCTGCACCTATTTTCAGTTTCAAATTACGACTTTTTATACCGAAAATATGCCAATTACTGAAAACGGCAATCAGTCATATTTTGACCAAACCCCCCTGCAGTTTTCAAAATTTCTGAAATTTCGAAAATTTTACTCCTGAGCGTGATTTTTGAGCCTAATTCTGACTCTCTGCACCTATTTTCAGTTTCAAATTACGACTTTTTATACCGAAAATATGCCAATTACTGAAAACGGCGATGGGTCATATTTTGACCAAAACCCCCTTGCAGTTTTCAAAATGTCTGAAATGTCGGAAATTTGACTCCTTAGCGTGATTTTTGAGCCGAATTCTGACTCTCTGCACCTTTTTTCAGTTTCAAATTACGACTTTTTATACCGAAAATATGCCTATTACTTAAAACGGCGATGTGTCATATTTTGCCCAAAACCCCCTTGCAGTTTTCAAAACGTCTGAAATGTCGGAAATTTGACTCCTGAGCGTGATTTTTTATCCGAATTCTGACTCTCTGCACCTATTTTCAGTTTCAAATTACGACTTTTTATACCGAAAATATGCCAATTACTGAAAACGGCGATGGGTCATATTTTGCCCAAACCCCCCTGCAGTTTTCAAAATGTCTGAAATGTCGGAAATTTGACTCCTGAGCGTGATTTTTTAGCCGAATTCTGACTCTCTGCACCTATTTTCAGTTTCAAATTACGACTTTTTAACCCGAAAATATGCCAATTACTGAAAACGGCGATGGGTCATATTTTGCCCCAAACCCCCCTGCAATTTTCAAAATGTCTGAAATGTCGGAAATTTGACTCCTGAGCGTGATTTTTGAACCGAATTCTGACTCATTGCACCTATTTTCAGTTTCAAATTTCGACGTTTCATACCGAAAATATGCCAATTACTGTAAACGGCGATGGGTCATATTTTGCCCAAACCCCCTACAGTTTTCAAAATGTCTGAAATGTCGGAAATTTTACTCCTGAGCAAGATTTTTGAGCCGAATTCTGACTCTCTGCACTTATTTTCAGTTTCAAATTACGACTTTTTACACTGAAAATATGCCAATTACTGAAAACTGCGAAGGGTCATATTTTGCCCAAACCCCCTGCAGTTTTCAAAATGTCTGAAATGTCGGAAATTTTACTCCTGAGCGTGTTTTTTGAGCCGAATTCTGACTCTCTGCACCTATTTTCAGTTTCAAATTACGATTTTTTATACCGAAAATATGCCAATTACTGAAAACGGCGATGGGTCATATTTTGCCCAAACCCCCTGCAGTTTTCAAAATGTCTGAAATGTCGGAAATTTGACTCCTGAGCGTCATTTTTGAGCCGAATTCTGACTCTCTGCACCTATTTTCAGTTTCAAATTACGACTTTTTATACCGAAAATATGCCAATTACTCAAAACGTCAATGGGTCAAATTTTGCCCAAACCCCCCTGCAGTTTTCAAAATGTCGGAAATGTCAGAAATTTGACTCCTGAGCGTGATTTTTGAGCCGAATTCTGACTCTCTGCACCTATTTTCAGTTACAAATTACGACTTTTTATACCGAAAATATGCCAATTACTGAAAACAGCGATGGGTCATATTTTGACCAAACCCCCCTGCAGTTTTCAAAATTTCTGAAATTTCGAAAATTTGACTCCTGAGCGTGATTTTTGAGCCTAATTCTGACTCTCTGCACCTATTTTCAGTTTCAAATTACGACTTTTTATACCGAAAATATGCCAATTACTGAAAACAGCGATGGGTCATATTTTGACCAAAACCCCCTTGCAGTTTTCAAAATGTCTGAAATGTCGGAAATTTGACTCCTGAGCGTGATTTTTTAGCCGAATTCTGACTCTCTGCACCTATTTTCAGTTTCAAATTACGACTTTTTAACCTGAAAATATGCCAATTACTGAAAACGGCGATGGGTCATATTTTGCCCCAAACCCCCCTGCAATTTTCAAAATGTCTGAAATGTCGGAAATTTGACTCCTGAGCGTGATTTTTGAACCGAATTCTGACTCATTGCACCTATTTTCAGTTTCAAATTTCGACGTTTCATACCGAAAATATGCCAATTACTGTAAACGGCGATGGGTCATATTTTGCCCAAACCCCCCTGCAGTTTTCAAAATGTCTGAAATGTCGGAAATTTTACTCCTGAGCGTGATTTTTTAGCCTAATTCTGACTCTCTGCACCTATTTTCAGTTTCAAATTACGAATTTTTATACCGAAAATATGCCAATTACTGAAAACGTCGATGGGTCATATTTTGCCCAAACCCCCTACAGTTTTCAAAATGTCTGAAATGTCGGAAATTTGACTCCTGAGCGTGATTTTTGAGCCGAATACTGACTCTCTGCACTTATTTTCAGTTTCAAATTACGACTTTTTACACCGAAAATATGCCAATTACTGAAAACTGCGAAGGGTCATATTTTGCCCAAACCCCCTGCAGTTTTCAAAATGTCTGAAATGTCGGAAATTTTACTCCTGAGCGTGTTTTTTGAGCCGAATTCTGACTCTCTGCACCTATTTTCAGTTTCAAATTACGACTTTTTATACCGAAAATATGCCAATTACTGAAAACGGCGATGGGTCATATTTTGCCCAAACCCCCCTGCAGTTTTCAAAATGTCGGAAATGTCGGAAATTTGACTCCTGAGCGTGATTTTTGAGCCGAATTCTGACTCTCTGCACCTATTTTCAGTTTCAAATTACGACTTTTTATACCGAAAATATGCCAATTACTGAAAACGGCAATCAGTCATATTTTGACCAAACCCCCCTGCAGTTTTCAAAATTTCTGAAATTTCGAAAATTTGACTCCTGAGCGTGATTTGTGAGCCTAATTCTGACTCTCTGCACCTATTTTCAGTTTCAAATTACGACTTTTTATACCGAAAATATGCCAATTACTGAAAACGGCGATGGGTCATATTTTGACCAAAACCCCCTTGCAGTTTTCAAAATGTCTGAAATGTCGGAAACTTGACTCCTTAGCGTGATTTTTGAGCCGAATTCTGACTCTCTGCACCTATTTTTAGTTTCAAATTACGAATTTTTATACCGAAAATAAGCCAATTACTGAAAACGGCGGTGGGTCATATTTTGCCCAAACCCCCCTGCAGTTTTAAAAATGTCTGAAATGTCGGAAATTTGATTCCTGAGCATGATTTTTGAACCGAATTCTGACTCATTGCACCTATTTTCAGTTTCAAATTTCGAAGTTTCATACCGAAAATATCCCAATTACTGTAAACGGCGATGGGTCATATTTTGCCCAAACCCCCCAGCAGTTTTCAAAATGTCTGAAATGTCGGAAATTTTACTCCTGAGCATGATTTTTGAGCCTAATTCTGACTCTCTGCACCTTTTTCAGTTTCAAATTACGACTTTTTATACCGAAAATATGCCTATTACTTAAAACGGCGATGTGTCATATTTTGCCCAAAACCCCCTTGCAGTTTTCAAAATGTCTGAAATGTCGGAAATTGGACTCCTGAGCGTGATTTTTTATCCGAATTCTGACTCTCTGCACCTATTTTCAGTTTCAAATTACGACTTTTTATACCGAAAATATGCCAATTACTGAAAACGGCGATGGGTCATATTTTGCCCAAACCCCCCTGCAGTTTTCAAAATGTCTGAAATGTCGGAAATTTGACTCCTGAGCGTGATTTTTTAGCCGAATTCTGACTCTCTGCACCTATTTTCAGTTTCAAATTACGACTTTTTAACCCGAAAATATGCCAATTACTGAAAACGGCGATGGGTCATATTTTGCCCCAAACCCCCCTGCAATTTTCAAAATGTCTGAAATGTCAGAAATTTGACTCCTGAGCGTGATTTTTGAACCGAATTCTGACTCATTGCACCTATTTTCAGTTTCAAATTTCGACGTTTCATACCGAAAATATGCCAATTACTGTAAACGGCGATGGGTCATATTTTGCCCAAACCCCCCTGTAGTTTTCAAAATGTCTAAAATGTCGGAAATTTTACTCCTGAGCGTGATTTTTGAGCCTAATTCTGACTCTCTGCCTCTATTTTCAGTTTCAAATTACGACTTTTTATACCGAAAATATGTCAATTACTGAAAACGGCGATGGGTCATATTTTGCCCAAACCCCTTACAGTTTTCAAAATGTCTGAAATGTCGGAAATTTTACTCCTGAGCGTAATTTTTGCGCCGAATTCTGACTCTCTGCACTTATTTTCAGTTTCAAATTACGACTTTTTACACTGAAAATATGCCAATTACTGAAAACTGCGAAGGGTCATATTTTGCCCAAACCCCCTGCAGTTTTCAAAATGTCTGAAATGTCGGAAATTTTACTCCTGAGCGTGTTTTTTGAGCCGAATTCTGACTCTCTGCACCTATTTTCAGTTTCAAATTACGATTTTTTATACCGAAAATATGCCAATTACTGAAAACGGCGATGGGTCATATTTTGCCCAAACCCCCTGCAGTTTTCAAAATGTCTGAAATGTCGGAAATTTGACTCCTGAGCGTGATTTTTGAGCCGAATTCTGACTTTCTGCACCTATTTTCAGTTTCAAATTACGACTTTTTATACCGAAAATATGCCAATTACTCAAAACGTCAATGGGTCAAATTTTGCCCAAACCCCCCTGCAGTTTTCAAAATGTCGGAAATGTCAGAAATTTGACTCCTGAGCGTGATTTTTGAGCCGAATTCTGACTCTCTGCACCTATTTTCAGTTTCAAATTACGACTTTTTATACCGAAAATATGCCAATTACTGAAAACGGCAATCAGTCATATTTTGACCAAACCCCCCTGCAGTTTTCAAAATTTCTGAAATTTCGAAAATTTGATTCCTGAGCGTGATTTTTGAGCCTAATTCTGACTCTCTGCACCTATTTTCAGTTTCAAATTACGACTTTTTATACCGAAAATATGCCAATTACTGAAAACAGCGATGGGTCATATTTTGACCAAAACCCCCTTGCAGTTTTCAAAATGTCTGAAATGTCGGAAATTTGACTCCTTAGCGTGATTTTTGAGCCGAATTCTGACTCTCTGCACCTTTTTTCAGTTTCAAATTACGACTTTTTATACCGAAAATATGCCTATTACTTAAAACGGCGATGTGTCATATTTTGCCCAAAACCCCCTTGCAGTTTTCAAAATGTCTGAAATGTCGGAAATTTGACTCCTGAGCGTGATTTTTTATCCGAATTCTGACTCTCTGCACCTATTTTCAGTTTCAAATTACGACTTTTTATACCGAAAATATGCCAATTACTGAAAACGGCGATGGGTCATATTTTGCCCAAACCCCCCTGCAGTTTTCAAAATGTCTGAAATGTCGGAAATTTGACTCCTGAGCGTGATTTTTTAGCCGAATTCTGACTCTCTGCACCTATTTTCAGTTTCAAATTACGACTTTTTAACCCGAAAATATGCCAATTACTGAAAACGGCGATGGGTCATATTTTGCCCCAAACCCCCCTGCAATTTTCAAAATGTCTGAAATGTCGGAAATTTGACTCCTGAGCGTGATTTTTGAACCGAATTCTGACTCATTGCACCTATTTTCAGTTTCAAATTTCGACGTTTCATACCGAAAATATGCCAATTACTGTAAACGGCGATGGGTCATATTTTGCCCAAACGCCCCTGCAGTTTTCAAAATGTCTGAAATGTCGGAAATTTTACTCCTGAGCGTGATTTTTTAGCCTAATTCTGACTCTCTGCACCTATTTTCAGTTTCAAATTACGACTTTTTATACCGAAAATATGTCAATTACTGAAAACGGCGATGGGTCATATTTTGACCAAAACCCCCTTGCAGTTTTCAAAATGTCTGAAATGTCGGAAATTTGACTCCTGAGCGTGATATTTGAGCCGAATTCTGACTCTCTGCACCTATTTTCAGTTTCAAATTACGAATTTTTATACCGAAAATATGCCAATTACTGAAAACGGCGATGGGTCATATTTTGCCCAAACCCCCCTGCAGTTTTCAAAATGTCTGAAATGTCGGAAATTTGACTCCTGAGCGTGATTTTTGAACCGAATTCTGACTCATTGCACCTATTTTCAGTTTCAAATTTCGACGTTTCATACCGAAAATATGCCAATTACTGTAAACGGCGATGGGTCATATTTTGCCCAAACCCCCCTTAGTTTTCAAAATGTCTAAAATGTCGGAAATTTTACTCATGAGCGTGATTTTTGAGCCTAATTCTGACTCTCTGCCTCTATTTTCAGTTTCAAATTACGACTTTTTATACCGAAAATATGTCAATTACTGAAAACGGCGATGGGTCATATTTTGCCCAAACCCCCTACAGTTTTCAAAATGTCTGAAATGTCGGAAATTTTACTCCAGAGCGTGATTTTTGAGCCGAATTCTGACTCTCTGCACTTATTTTCAGTTTCAAATTACGACTTTTTACACCGAAAATATGCCAATTACTGAAAACTGCGAAGGGTCATATTTTGCCCAAACCCCCTGCAGTTTTCAAAATGTCTGAAATGTCGGAAATTTTACTCCTGAGCGTGTTTTTTGAGCCGAATTCTGACTCTCTGCACCTATTTTCAGTTTCAAATTACGACTTTTTATACCGAAAATATGCCAATTACTGAAAACGGCGATGGGTCATATTTTGACCAAACCCCCCTGCAGTTTTCAAAATGTCTGAAATGTCGGAAATTTGACTCCTGAGCGTGATTTTTGAGCCGAATTCTGACTCTCTGCACCTATTTTCAGTTTCAAATTACGACTTTTTATACCGAAAATATGCCAATTACTCAAAACGTCAATGGGTCAAATTTTGCCCAAACCCCCCTGCAGTTTTCAAAATGTCGGAAATGTCGGAAATTTGACTCCTGAGCGTGATTTTTTAGCCGAATTCTGACTCTCTGCACCTATTTTCAGTTTCAAATTACGACTTTTTATACCGAAAATATGCCAATTACTGAAAACGGCAATCAGTCATATTTTGACCAAACCCCCCTGCAGTTTTCAAAATTTCTGAAATTTCGAAAATTTGACTCCTGAGCGTGATTTTTGAGCCTAATTCTGACTCTCTACACCTATTTTCAGTTTCAAATTACGACTTTTTATACCGAAAATATGCCAATTACTGAAAACGGCGATGGGTCATATTTTGACCAAAACCCCCTTGCAGTTTTCAAAATGTCTGAAATGTCGGAAATTTGACTCCTTAGCGTGATTTTTGAGCCGAATTCTGACTCTCTGCACCTATTTTCAGTTTCAAATTACGAATTTTTATACCGAAAATAAGCCAATTACTGAAAACGGCGATGGGTCATATTTTGCCCAAACCCCCCTGCAGTTTTCAAAATGTCTGAAATGTCGGAAATTTGATTCCTGAGCATGATTTTTGAACCGAATTCTGACTCATTGCACCTATTTTCAGTTTCAAATTTCGACGTTTCATACCGAAAATATCCCAATTACTGTAAACGGCGATGGGTCATATTTTGCCCAAACCCCCCAGCAGTTTTCAAAATGTCTGAAATGTCGGAAATTTTACTCCTGAGCATGATTTTTGAGCCTAATTCTGACTCTCTGCACCTATTTTCAGTTTAAAATTACGACTTTTTATACCGAAAATCTGCCAATTACTGAAAACGGCGATGGGTCATATTTTGCCCAAACCCACCTGCAGTTTTCAAAATGTCTGAAATGTCGGAAATTTGACTCCTGAGCGTGATTTTTGAGCCGAATTCTGACTCTCTGCACTTATTTTCAGTTTCAAATTACGACTTTTTATACCGAAAATATGCCAATTACTGAAAACGGCGATGGGTCATATTTTGCCCAACCCCCCTGCAGTTTTCAAAATGTCTGAAATGTCTGAAATTTGATTCTTGAGTGTGATTTTTGAGCCGAATTCTGACTCTCTGCACCTATTTTCAGTTTCAAATTACGACTTTTTATACCGAAAATATGCCAATTACTGAAATCAGCGATGGGTCATATTTTGACCAAACCCCCCTGCAGTTTTCAAAATGTCTGAAATTTCGAAAATTTGACTCCTGAGCGTGATTTTTTAGCCTTATTCTGACTCTTTGCACCTTTTTTCAGTTTCAAATTACGACTTTTTATACCGAAAATATGCCTATTACTTAAAACGGCGATGTGTCATATTTTGCCCAAAACCCCGTTGCAGTTTTCAAAATGTCTGAAATGTCGGAAATTTGACTCCTGAGCGTGATTTTTTATCCGAATTCTGACTCTCTGCACCTATTTTCAGTTTCAAATTACGACTTTTTATACCGAAAATATGCCAATTACTGAAAACGGCGATGGGTCATATTTTGCCCAAACACCCCTGCAGTTTTCAAAATGTCTGAAATGTCGGAAATTTGACTCCTGAGCGTGATTTTTTAGCCGAATTCTGACTCTCTGCACCTATTTTCAGTTTCAAATTACGAATTTTTAACCCGAAAATATGCCAATTACTGAAAACAGCGATGGGTCATATTTTGCCCCAAACCCCCCTGCAGTTTTCAAAATGTCTGAAATGTCGGAAATTTTACTCCTGAGCGTGATTTTTTAGCCTAATTCTGACTCTCTGCACCTATTTTCAGTTTCAAATTACGACTTTTTATACCGAAAATCTGCCAAATACTGAAAACAGCGATGGGTCATATTTTGCCCAAACCCCCCTGTAGTTTTCAAAATGTCTGAAATGTCTGAAATTTGATTCTTGAGTGTGATTTTTGAGCCGAATTCTGACTCTGCACTTATTTTCAGTTTCAAATTACGACTTTTTACACCGAAAATATGCCAATTACTGAAAACGGCAAAGGGTCATATTTTGCCCAAACCCCCCTGCAGTTTTCAAAATGTCTGAAATGTCGGAAATTTTACTCCTGAGCGTGATTTTTGAGCCGAATTCGGACTCTCTGCACCTATTTTCAGTTTCAAATTACGACTTTTTATACCGAAAATATGCCAATTACTCAAAACGTCAATGTGTCAAATTTTGCCCAAACCCCCCTGCAGTTTTCAAAATGTCGGAAATGTCGGAAATTTGACTCCTGAGCGTGATTTTTGAGCCGAATTCTGACTCTCTGCACCTATTTTCAGTTTCAAATTACGACTTTTTATACCGAAAATATGCCAATTACTGAAAACGGCGATCAGTCATATTTTGACCAAACCCCCCTGCAGTTTTCAAAATTTCTGAAATTTCGAAAATTTGAATCCTGAGCGTGATTTTTGAGCCTAATTCTGACTCTCTGCACCTATTTTCAGTTTCAAATTACGACTTTTTATACCGAAAATATGCCAATTACTGAAAACGGCGATGGGTCATATTTTGACCAAAACCCCCTTGCAGTTTTCAAAATGTCTGAAATGTCGGAAATTTGACTCCTGAGCGTTATTTTTGAGCCGAATTCTGACTCTCTGCACCTATTTTCAGTTTCAAATTACGACTTTTTATACCAAAAATATGCCAATTACTGAAAACAGCGATGGGTCATATTTTGACCAAAACCCCCTTGCAGTTTTCAAAATGTCTGAAATGTCGGAAATTTGACTCCTTAGCGTGATTTTTGAGCCGAATTCTGACTCTCTGCACCTTTTTTCAGTTTCAAATTACGACTTTTTATACCGAAAATGTGCCTATTACTTAAAACGGCGATGTGTCATATTTTGCCCAAAACCCCCTTGCAGTTTTCAAAATGTCTGAAATGTCGGAAATTTGACTCCTGAGCGTGATTTTTTATCCGAATTCTGACTCTCTGCACCTATTTTCAGTTTCAAATTACGACTTTTTATACCGAAAATATGCCAATTACTGAAAACGGCGATGGGTCATATTTTGCCCAAACCCCCCTGCAGTTTTCAAAATGTCTGAAATGTCGGAAATTTTACTCCTGAGCGTGATTTTTTAGCCGAATTCTGACTCTCTGCACCTATTTTCAGTTCAAAATTACGACTTTTTAACACGAAAATATGCCAATTACTGAAAACGGCGATGGGTCATATTTTGCCCCAAACCCCCCTGCAATTTTCAAAATGTCTGAAATGTCGGAAATTTGACTCCTGAGCGTGATTTTTGAACCGAATTCTGACTCATTGCACCTATTTTCAGTTTCAAATTTCGACGTTTCATACCGAAAATATGCCAATTACTGTAAACGGCGATGGGTCATATTTTGCCCAAACGCCCCTGCAGTTTTCAAAATGTCTGAAATGTCGGAAATTTTACTCCTGAGCGTGATTTTTTAGCCTAATTCTGACTCTCTGCACCTATTTTCAGTTTCAAATTACGACTTTTTATACCGAAAATATGTCAATTACTGAAAACGGCGATGGGTCATATTTTGACCAAAACCCCCTTGCAGTTTTCAAAATGTCTGAAATGTCGGAAATTTGACTCCTGAGCGTGATATTTGAGCCGAATTCTGACTCTCTGCACCTATTTTCAGTTTCAAATTACGAATTTTTATACCGAAAATATGCCAATTACTGAAAACGGCGATGGGTCATATTTTGCCCAAACCCCCCTGCAGTTTTCAAAATGTCTGAAATGTCGGAAATTTGACTCCTGAGCGTGATTTTTGAACCGAATTCTGACTCATTGCACCTATTTTCAGTTTCAAATTTCGAAGTTTCATACCGAAAATATGCCAATTACTGTAAACGGCGATGGGTCATATTTTGCCCAAACCCCCCTGTAGTTTTCAAAATGTCTAAAATGTCGGAAATTTTACTCATGAGCGTGATTTTTGAGCCTAATTCTGACTCTCTGCCTCTATTTTCAGTTTCAAATTACGACTTTTTATACCGAAAATATGTCAATTACTGAAAACGGCGATGGGTCATATTTTGCCCAAACCCCCTACAGTTTTCAAAATGTCTGAAATGTCGGAAATTTTACTCCTGAGCGTGATTTTTGAGCCGAATTCTGACTCTCTGCACTTATTTTCAGTTTCAAATTACGAATTTTTACACCGAAAATATGCCAATTACTGAAAACTGCGAAGGGTCATATTTTGCCCAAACCCCCTGCAGTTTTCAAAATGTCTGAAATGTCGGAAATTTTACTCCTGAGCGTGTTTTTTGAGCCGAATTCTGACTCTCTGCACCTATTTTCAGTTTCAAATTACGACTTTTTATACCGAAAATATGCCAATTACTGAAAACGGCGATGGGTCATATTTTGACCAAACCACCCTGCAGTTTTCAAAATGTCTAAAATGTCGGAAATTTGACTCCTGAGCGTGATTTTTGAGCCGAATTCTGACTCTCTGCACCTATTTTCAGTTTCAAATTACGACTTTTTATACCGAAAATATGCCAATTACTCAAAACGTCAATGGGTCAAATTTTGCCCAAACCCCCCTGCAGTTTTCAAAATGTCGGAAATGTCGGAAATTTGACTCCTGAGCGTGATTTTTGAGCCGAATTCTGACTCTCTGCACCTATTTTCAGTTTCAAATTACGACTTTTTATACCGAAAATATGCCAATTACTGAAAACGGCAATCAGTCATATTTTGACCAAACCCCCCTGCAGTTTTCAAAATTTCTGAAATTTCGAAAATTTGACTCCTGAGCGTGATTTTTGAGCCTAATTCTGACTCTCTACACCTATTTTCAGTTTCAAATTACGACTTTTTATACCGAAAATATGCCAATTACTGAAAACGGCGATGGGTCATATTTTGACCAAAACCCCCTTGCAGTTTTCAAAATGTCTGAAATGTCGGAAATTTGACTCCTTAGCGTGATTTTTGAGCCGAATTCTGACTCTCTGCACCTATTTTCAGTTTCAAATTACGAATTTTTATACCGAAAATAAGCCAATTACTGAAAACGGCGATGGGTCATATTTTGCCCAAACCCCCCTGCAGTTTTCAAAATGTCTGAAATGTCGGAAATTTGATTCCTGAGCATGATTTTTGAACCGAATTCTGACTCATTGCACCTATTTTCAGTTTCAAATTTCGACGTTTCATACCGAAAATATCCCAATTACTGTAAACGGCGATGGGTCATATTTTGCCCAAACCCCCCAGCAGTTTTCAAAATGTCTGAAATGTCGGAAATTTTACTCCTGAGCATGATTTTTGAGCCTAATTCTGACTCTCTGCACCTATTTTCAGTTTAAAATTACGACTTTTTATACCGAAAATCTGCCAATTACTGAAAACGGCGATGGGTCATATTTTGCCCAAACCCACCTGCAGTTTTCAAAATGTCTGAAATATCGGAAATTTGACTCCTGAGCGTGATTTTTGAGCCGAATTCTGACTCTCTGCACTTATTTTCAGTTTCAAATTACGACTTTTTATACCGAAAATATGCCAATTACTGAAAACGGCGATGGGTCATATTTTGCCCAACCCCCCTGCAGTTTTCAAAATGTCTGAAATGTCTGAAATTTGATTCTTGAGTGTGATTTTTGAGCCGAATTCTGACTCTCTGCACCTATTTTCAGTTTCAAATTACGACTTTTTATACCGAAAATATGCCAATTACTGAAATCAGCGATGGGTCATATTTTGACCAAACCCCCCTGCAGTTTTCAAAATGTCTGAAATTTCGAAAATTTGACTCCTGAGCGTGATTTTTTAGCCTTATTCTGACTCTCTGCACCTTTTTTCAGTTTCAAATTACGACTTTTTATACCGAAAATATGCCTATTACTTAAAACGGCGATGTGTCATATTTTGCCCAAAACCCCGTTGCAGTTTTCAAAATGTCTGAAATGTCGGAAATTTGACTCCTGAGCGTGATTTTTTATCCGAATTCTGACTCTCTGCACCTATTTTCAGTTTCAAATTACGACTTTTTATACCGAAAATATGCCAATTACTGAAAACGGCGATGGGTCATATTTTGCCCAAACACCCCTGCAGTTTTCAAAATGTCTGAAATGTCGGAAATTTGACTCCTGAGCGTAATTTTTTAGCCGAATTCTGACTCTCTGCACCTATTTTCAGTTTCAAATTACGAATTTTTAACCCGAAAATATGCCAATTACTGAAAACGGCGATGGGTCATATTTTGCCCCAACCCCCCCTGCAGTTTTCAAAATGTCTGAAATGTCGGAAATTTTACTCCTGAGCGTGATTTTTTAGCCTAATTCTGACTCTCTGCACCTATTTTCAGTTTCAAATTACGACTTTTTATACCGAAAATCTGCCAAATACTGAAAACAGCGATGGGTCATATTTTGCCCAAACCCCCCTGTAGTTTTCAAAATGTCTGAAATGTCTGAAATTTGATTCTTGAGTGTGATTTTTGAGCCGAATTCTGACTCTCTGCACTTATTTTCAGTTTCAAATTACGACTTTTTACACCGAAAATATGCCAATTACTGAAAACGGCAAAGGGTCATATTTTGCCCAAACCCCCCTGCAGTTTTCAAAATGTCTGAAATGTCGGAAATTTTACTCCTGAGCGTGATTTTTGAGCCGAATTCGGACTCTCTGCACCTATTTTCAGTTTCAAATTACGACTTTTTATACCGAAAATATGCCAATTACTCAAAACGTCAATGTGTCAAATTTTGCCCAAACCCCCCTGCAGTTTTCAAAATGTCGGAAATGTCGGAAATTTGACTCCTGAGCGTGATTTTTGAGCCGAATTCTGACTCTCTGCACCTATTTTCAGTTTCAAATTACGACTTTTTATACCGAAAATATGCCAATTACTGAAAACGGCGATCAGTCATATTTTGACCAAACCCCCCTGCAGTTTTCAAAATTTCTGAAATTTCGAAAATTTGAATCCTGAGCGTGATTTTTGAGCCTAATTCTGACTCTCTGCACCTATTTTCAGTTTCAAATTACGACTTTTTATACCGAAAATATGCCAATTACTGAAAACGGCGATGGGTCATATTTTGACCAAAACCCCCTTGCAGTTTTCAAAATGTCTGAAATGTCGGAAATTTGACTCCTGAGCGTTATTTTTGAGCCGAATTCTGACTCTCTGCACCTATTTTCAGTTTCAAATTACGACTTTTTATACCAAAAATATGCCAATTACTGAAAACAGCGATGGGTCATATTTTGACCAAAACCCCCTTGCAGTTTTCAAAATGTCTGAAATGTCGGAAATTTGACTCCTTAGCGTGATTTTTGAGCCGAATTCTGACTCTCTGCACCTTTTTTCAGTTTCAAATTACGACTTTTTATACCGAAAATATGCCTATTACTTAAAACGGCGATGTGTCATATTTTGCCCAAAACCCCCTTGCAGTTTTCAAAATGTCTGAAATGTCGGAAATTTGACTCCTGAGCGTGATTTTTTATCCGAATTCTGACTCTCTGCACCTATTTTCAGTTTCAAATTACGACTTTTTATACCGAAAATATGCCAATTACTGAAAACGGCGATGGGTCATATTTTGCCCAAACCCCCATGCAGTTTTCAAAATGTCTGAAATGTCGGAAATTTGACTCCTGAGCGTAATTTTTTAGCCGAATTCTGACTCTCTGCACCTATTTTCAGTTTCAAATTACGAATTTTTAACCCGAAAATATGCCAATTACTGAAAACGGCGATGGGTCATATTTTGCCCCAACCCCCCCTGCAGTTTTCAAAATGTCTGAAATGTCGGAAATTTTACTCCTGAGCGTGATTTTTTAGCCTAATTCTGACTCTCTGCACCTATTTTCAGTTTCAAATTACGACTTTTTATACCGAAAATCTGCCAAATACTGAAAACAGCGATGGGTCATATTTTGCCCAAACCCCCCTGTAGTTTTCAAAATGTCTGAAATGTCTGAAATTTGATTCTTGAGTGTGATTTTTGAGCCGAATTCTGACTCTCTGCACTTATTTTCAGTTTCAAATTACGACTTTTTACACCGAAAATATGCCAATTACTGAAAACGGCAAAGGGTCATATTTTGCCCAAACCCCCCTGCAGTTTTCAAAATGTCTGAAATGTCGGAAATTTTACTCCTGAGCGTGATTTTTGAGCCGAATTCGGACTCTCTGCACCTATTTTCAGTTTCAAATTACGAATTTTTATACCGAAAATATGCCAATTACTCAAAACGTCAATGTGTCAAATTTTGCCCAAACCCCCCTGCAGTTTTCAAAATGTCGGAAATGTCGGAAATTTGACTCCTGAGCGTGATTTTTGAGCCGAATTCTGACTCTCTGCACCTATTTTCAGTTTCAAATTACGACTTTTTATACCGAAAATATGCCAATTACTGAAAACGGCGATCAGTCATATTTTGACCAAACCCCCCTGCAGTTTTCAAAATTTCTGAAATTTCGAAAATTTGAATCCTGAGCGTGATTTTTGAGCCTAATTCTGACTCTCTGCACCTATTTTCAGTTTCAAATTACGACTTTTTATACCGAAAATATGCCAATTACTGAAAACGGCGATGGGTCATATTTTGACCAAAACCCCCTTGCAGTTTTCAAAATGTCTGAAATGTCGGAAATTTGACTCCTGAGCGTTATTTTTGAGCCGAATTCTGACTCTCTGCACCTATTTTCAGTTTCAAATTACGACTTTTTATACCAAAAATATGCCAATTACTGAAAACAGCGATGGGTCATATTTTGACCAAAACCCCCTTGCAGTTTTCAAAATGTCTGAAATGTCGGAAATTTGACTCCTTAGCGTGATTTTTGAGCCGAATTCTGACTCTCTGCACCTTTTTTCAGTTTCAAATTACGACTTTTTATACCGAAAATATGCCTATTACTTAAAACGGCGATGTGTCATATTTTGCCCAAAACCCCCTTGCAGTTTTCAAAATGTCTGAAATGTCGGAAATTTGACTCCTGAGCGTGATTTTTTATCCGAATTCTGACTCTCTGCACCTATTTTCAGTTTCAAATTACGACTTTTTATACCGAAAATATGCCAATTACTGAAAACGGCGATGGGTCATATTTTGCCCAAACCCCCATGCAGTTTTCAAAATGTCTGAAATGTCGGAAATTTGACTCCTGAGCGTGATTTTTGAGCCGAATTCTGACTCTCTGCACCTATTTTCAGTTTCAAATTACGACTTTTTATACCAAAAATATGCCAATTACTGAAAACAGCGATGGGTCATATTTTGACCAAAACCCCCTTGCAGTTTTCAAAATGTCTGAAATGTCGGAAATTTGACTCCTTAGCGTGATTTTTGAGCCGAATTCTGACTCTCTGCACCTTTTTTCAGTTTCAAATTACGACTTTTTATACCGAAAATATGCCTATTACTTAAAACGGCGATGTGTCATATTTTGCCCAAAACCCCCTTGCAGTTTTCAAAATGTCTGAAATGTCGGAAATTTGACTCCTGAGCGTGATTTTTTATCCGAATTCTGACTCTCTGCACCTATTTTCAGTTTCAAATTACGACTTTTTATACCGAAAATATGCCAATTACTGAAAACGGCGATGGGTCATATTTTGCCCAAACCCCCATGCAGTTTTCAAAATGTCTGAAATGTCGGAAATTTGACTCCTGAGCGTGATTTTTTAGCCGAATTCTGACTCTCTGCACCTATTTTCAGTTTCAAATTACGACTTTTTAACCCGAAAATATGCCAATTACTGAAAACGGCGATGGGTCATATTTTGCCCCAAACCCCCCTGCAATTTTCAAAATGTCTGAAATGTCGGAAATTTGACTCCTGAGCGTGATTTTTGAACCGAATTCTGACTCATTGCACCTATTTTCAGTTTCAAATTTCGACGTTTCATACCGAAAACATGCCAATTACTGTAAACGGCGATGGGTCATATTTTGCCCAAACGCCCCTGCAGTTTTCAAAATGTCTGAAATGTCGGAAATTTTACTCCTGAGCGTGATTTTTTAGCCTAATTCTGACTCTCTGCACCTATTTTCAGTTTCAAATTACGACTTTTTATACCGAAAATATGTCAATTACTGAAAACGGCGATGGGTCATATTTTGACCAAAACCCCCTTGCAGTTTTCAAAATGTCTGAAATGTCGGAAATTTGACTCCTGAGCGTGATATTTGAGCCGAATTCTGACTCTCTGCACCTATTTTCAGTTTCAAATTACGAATTTTTATACCGAAAATATGCCAATTACTGAAAACGGCGATGGGTCATATTTTGCCCAAACCCCCCTGCAGTTTTCAAAATGTCTGAAATGTCGGAAATTTGACTCCTGAGCGTGATTTTTGAACCGAATTCTGACTCATTGCACCTATTTTCAGTTTCAAATTTCGACGTTTCATACCGAAAATATGCCAATTACTGTAAACGGCGATGGGTCATATTTTGCCCAAACCCCCCTGTAGTTTTCAAAATGTCAAAAATGTCGGAAATTTTACTCATGAGCGTGATTTTTGAGCCTAATTCTGACTCTCTGCCTCTATTTTCAGTTTCAAATTACGACTTTTTATACCGAAAATATGTCAATTACTGAAAACGGCGATGGGTCATATTTTGCCCAAACCCCCTACAGTTTTCAAAATGTCTGAAATGTCGGAAATTTTACTCCTGAGCGTGATTTTTGAGCCGAATTCTGACTCTCTGCACTTATTTTCAGTTTCAAATTACGACTTTTTACACCGAAAATATGCCAATTACTGAAAACTGCGAAGGGTCATATTTTGCCCAAACCCCCTGCAGTTTTCAAAATGTCTGAAATGTCGGAAATTTTACTCCTGAGCGTGTTTTTTGAGCCGAATTCTGACTCTCTGCACCTATTTTCAGTTTCAAATTACGACTTTTTATACCGAAAATATGCCAATTACTGAAAACGGCGATGGGTCATATTTTGACCAAACCACCCTGCAGTTTTCAAAATGTCTAAAATGTCGGAAATTTGACTCCTGAGCGTGATTTTTGAGCCGAATTCTGACTCTCTGCACCTATTTTCAGTTTCAAATTACGACTTTTTATACCGAAAATATGCCAATTACTCAAAACGTCAATGGGTCAAATTTTGCCCAAACCCCCCTGCAGTTTTCAAAATGTCGGAAATGTCGGAAATTTGACTCCTGAGCGTGATTTTTGAGCCGAATTCTGACTCTCTGCACCTATTTTCAGTTTCAAATTACGACTTTTTATACCGAAAATATGCCAATTACTGAAAACGGCAATCAGTCATATTTTGACCAAACCCCCCTGCAGTTTTCAAAATTTCTGAAATTTCGAAAATTTGACTCCTGAGCGTGATTTTTGAGCCTAATTCTGACTCTCTACACCTATTTTCAGTTTCAAATTACGACTTTTTATACCGAAAATATGCCAATTACTGAAAACGGCGATGGGTCATATTTTGACCAAAACCCCCTTGCAGTTTTCAAAATGTCTGAAATGTCGGAAATTTGACTCCTTAGCGTGATTTTTGAGCCGAATTCTGACTCTCTGCACCTATTTTCAGTTTCAAATTACGAATTTTTATACCGAAAATAAGCCAATTACTGAAAACGGCGATGGGTCATATTTTGCCCAAACCCCCCCGCAGTTTTCAAAATGTCTGAAATGTCGGAAATTTGATTCCTGAGCATGATTTTTGAACCGAATTCTGACTCATTGCACCTATTTTCAGTTTCAAATTTCGACGTTTCATACCGAAAATATCCCAATTACTGTAAACGGCGATGGGTCATATTTTGCCCAAACCCCCCAGCAGTTTTCAAAATGTCTGAAATGTCGGAAATTTTACTCCTGAGCATGATTTTTGAGCCTAATTCTGACTCTCTGCACCTATTTTCAGTTTAAAATTACGACTTTTTATACCGAAAATCTGCCAATTACTGAAAACGGCGATGGGTCATATTTTGCCCAAACCCACCTGCAGTTTTCAAAATGTCTGAAATGTCTGAAATTTGATTCTTGAGTGTAATTTTTGAGCCGAATTCTGACTCTCTGCACCTATTTTCAGTTTCAAATTACGACTTTTTATACCGAAAATATGCCAATTACTGAAAACAGCGATGGGTCATATTTTGACCAAACCCCCCTGCAGTTTTCAAAATGTCTGAAATTTCGAAAATTTGACTCCTGAGCGTGATTTTTTAGCCTTATTCTGACTCTCTGCACCTTTTTTCAGTTTCAAATTACGACTTTTTATACCGAAAATATGCCTATTACTTAAAACGGCGATGTGTCATATTTTGCCCAAAACCCCCTTGCAGTTTTCAAAATGTCTGAAATGTCGGAAATTTGACTCCTGAGCGTGATTTTTTATCCGAATTCTGACTCTCTGCACCTATTTTCAGTTTCAAATTACGAATTTTTATACCGACAATATGCCAATTACTGAAAACGGCGATGGGTCATATTTTGCCCAAACACCCCTGCAGTTTTCAAAATGTCTGAAATGTCGGAAATTTGACTCCTGAGCGTGATTTTTTAGCCGAATTCTGACTCTCTGCACCTATTTTCAGTTTCAAATTACGAATTTTTAACCCGAAAATATGCCAATTACTGAAAACGGCGATGGGTCATATTTTGCCCCAAACCCCCCTGCAGTTTTCAAAATGTCTGAAATGTCGGAAATTTTACTCCTGAGCGTGATTTTTTAGCCTAATTCTGACTCTCTGCACCTATTTTCAGTTTCAAATTACGACTTTTTATACCGAAAATCTGCCAATTACTGAAAACAGCGATGGGTCATATTTTGCCCAAACCCCCCTGTAGTTTTCAAAATGTCTGAAATGTCTGAAATTTGATTCTTGAGTGTGATTTTTGAGCCGAATTCTGACTCTCTGCACTTATTTTCAGTTTCAAATTACGACTTTTTACACCGAAAATATGCCAATTACTGAAAACGGCAAAGGGTCATATTTTGCCCAAACCCCCCTGCAGTTTTCAAAATGTCTGAAATGTCGGAAATTTTACTCCTGAGCGTGATTTTTGAGCCGAATTCGGACTCTCTGCACCTATTTTCAGTTTCAAATTACGACTTTTTATACCGAAAATATGCCAATTACTCAAAACGTCAATGTGTCAAATTTTGCCCAAACCCCCCTGCAGTTTTCAAAATGTCTGAAATGTCGGAAATTTTACTCCTGAGCGTGATTTTTGAGCCGAATTCGGACTCTCTGCACCTATTTTCAGTTTCAAATTACGACTTTTTATACCGAAAATATGCCAATTACTGAAAACGGCGATCAGTCATATTTTGACCAAACCCCCCTGCAGTTTTCAAAATTTCTGAAATTTCGAAAATTTGACTCCTGAGCGTGATTTTGGAGCCTAATTCTGACTCTCTGCACCTATTTTCAGTTTCAAATTACGACTTTTTATACCGAAAATATGCCAATTACTGAAAACGGCGATGGGTCATATTTTGACCAAAACCCCCTTGCAGTTTTCAAAATGTCTGAAATGTCGGAAATTTGACTCCAGAGCGTTATTTTTGAGCCGAATTCTGACTCTCTGCACCTATTTTCAGTTTCAAATTACGACTTTTTATACCGAAAATCTGTCAATTACTGAAAACGGCGATGGGTCATATTTTGCCCAAACCCACCTGCAGTTTTCAAAATGTCTGAAATGTCGGAAATTTGACTCCTGAGCGTGATTTTTGAGCCGAATTCTGACTCTCTGCACTTATTTTCAGTTTCAAATTACGACTTTTTATACCGAAAATATGCCAATTACTGAAAACGGCGATGGGTCATATTTTGCCCAACCCCCCTGCAGTTTTCAAAATGTCTGAAATGTCTGAAATTTGATTCTTGAGTGTGATTTTTGAGCCGAATTCTGACTCTCTGCACCTATTTTCAGTTTCAAATTACGACTTTTTATACCGAAAATATGCCAATTACTGAAAACAGCGATGGGTCATATTTTGACCAAACCCCCCTGCAGTTTTCAAAAAGTCTGAAATTTCGAAAATTTGACTCCTGAGCGTGATTTTTGAGCCTTATTCTGACTCTCTGCACCTTTTTTCATTTTCAAATTACGACTTTTTATACCGAAAATATGCCTATTACTTAAAACGGCGATGTGTCATATTTTGCCCAAAACCCCCTTGCAGTTTACAAAATGTCTGAAATGTCGGAAATTTGACTCCTGAGCGTGATTTTTTATCCGAATTCTGACTCTCTGCACCTATTTTCAGTTTCAAATTACGACTTTTTATACCGAAAATATGCCAATTACTGAAAACGGCGATGGGTCATATTTTGCCCAAACCCCCCTGCAGTTTTCAAAATGTCTGAAATGTCGGAAATTTGACTCCTGGGCGTGATTTTTTAGCCGAATTCTGACTCTCTGCACCTATTTTTAGTTTCAAATTACGAATTTTTAACCCGAAAATATGCCAATTACTGAAAACGGCGATGGGTCATATTTTGCCCCAAACCCCCCTGCAGTTTTCAAAATGTCTGAAATGTCGGAAATTTGACTCCTGAGCGTGATTTTTGAACCGAATTCTGACTCATTGCACCTATTTTCAGTTTCAAATTTCGACGTTTCATACCGAAAATATGCCAATTACTGTAAACGGCGATGGGTCATATTTTGCCCAAACCCCCCTGCAGTTTTCAAAATGTCTGAAATGTCGGAAATTTTACTCCTGAGCGTGATTTTTTAGCCTAATTCTGACTCTCTGCACCTATTTTCAGTTTCAAATTACGACTTTTTATACCGAAAATCTGCCAATTACTGAAAACGGCGATGGGTCATATTTTGCCCAAACCCCCCTACAGTTTTCAAAATGTCTGAAATTTCGGAAATTTGACTCCTGAGCGTGATTTTTGAGCCGAATTCTGACTCTCTGCACCTATTTTCAGTTTCAAATTACGACTTTTTATACCGAAAATATGCCAATTACTGAAAACGGCGATGGGTCATATTTTGACCAAAACCCCCTTGCAGTTTTCAAAATGTCTGAAATGTCGGAAATTTGACTCCAGAGCGTTATTTTTGAGCCGAATTCTGACTCTCTGCACCTATTTTCAGTTTCAAATTACGACTTTTTATACCGAAAATCTGTCAATTACTGAAAACGGCGATGGGTCATATTTTGCCCAAACCCACCTGCAGTTTTCAAAATGTCTGAAATGTCGGAAATTTGACTCCTGAGCGTGATTTTTGAGCCGAATTCTGACTCTCTGCACTTATTTTCAGTTTCAAATTACGACTTTTTATACCGAAAATATGCCAATTACTGAAAACGGCGATGGGTCATATTTTGCCCAACCCCCCTGCAGTTTTCAAAATGTCTGAAATGTCTGAAATTTGATTCTTGAGTGTGATTTTTGAGCCGAATTCTGACTCTCTGCACCTATTTTCAGTTTCAAATTACGACTTTTTATACCGAAAATATGCCAATTACTGAAAACAGCGATGGGTCATATTTTGACCAAACCCCCCTGCAGTTTTCAAAAAGTCTGAAATTTCGAAAATTTGACTCCTGAGCGTGATTTTTGAGCCTTATTCTGACTCTCTATACCTTTTTTCAGTTTCAAATTACGACTTTTTATACCTAAAATATGCCTATTACTTAAAACGGCGATGTGTCATATTTTGCCCAAAACCCCCTTGCAGTTTACAAAATGTCTGAAATGTCGGAAATTTGACTCCTGAGCGTGATTTTTTATCCGAATTCTGACTCTCTGCACCTATTTTCAGTTTCAAATTACGACTTTTTATACCGAAAATATGCCAATTACTGAAAACGGCGATGGGTCATATTTTGCCCAAACCCCCCTGCAGTTTTCAAAATGTCTGAAATGTCGGAAATTTGACTCCTGGGCGTGATTTTTTAGCCGAATTCTGACTCTCTGCACCTATTTTTAGTTTCAAATTACGAATTTTTAACCCGAAAATATGCCAATTACTGAAAACGGCGATGGGTCATATTTTGCCCCAAACCCCCCTGCAGTTTTCAAAATGTCTGAAATGTCGGAAATTTGACTCCTGAGCGTGATTTTTGAACCGAATTCTGACTCATTGCACCTATTTTCAGTTTCAAATTTCGACGTTTCATACCGAAAATATGCCAATTACTGTAAACGGCGATGGGTCATATTTTGCCCAAACCCCCCTGCAGTTTTCAAAATGTCTGAAATGTCGGAAATTTTACTCCTGAGCGTGAATTTTTAGCCTAATTCTGACTCTCTGCACCTATTTTCAGTTTCAAATTACGACTTTTTATACCGAAAATCTGCCAATTACTGAAAACGGCGATGGGTCATATTTTGCCCAAACCCCCCTACAGTTTTAAAAATGTCTGAAATTTCGGAAATTTGACTCCTGAGCGTGATTTTTGAGCCGAATTCTGACTCTCTGCACCTATTTTCAGTTTCAAATTACGAATTTTTATCCCGAAAATATGCCAATTACTGAAAACGGCGATGGGTCATATTTTGCCCAAACCCCCTTGCAGTTTTGAAAATGTCTGAAATGTCGGAAATTTGACTCCTGAGCGTGATTTTTGAGCCGAATTCTGACTCTCTGCACCTATTTTCTGTTTCAAATTACGACTTTTTATACCGAAAATATGCCAATTACTGAAAACAGCGATGGTTCATATTTTGCCCAAACCCCCCTGTAGTTTTCAAAATGTCTGAAATGTCTGAAATTTGATTCTTTAGTGTGATTTTTGAGCCGAATTCTGACTCACTGCACCTATTTTCAGTTTCAAGTTACGAATTTTTATACCGAAAATATGCCAATTACTGAAAACGGCGATGGGTCATATTTTGCCCAAACCCCCCCTGCAGTTTTCAAAATGTCTGAAATGTCGGAAATTTGACTCCTGAGCGTGATTTTTGAGCCTAATTCTGACTCTCTGCACTTATTTTCAGTTTCAAATTACGACTTTTTACACCGAAAATATGCCAATTACTGAAAACGTCAAAGGGTCATATTTTGCCCAAACCCCCATGCAGTTTTCAAAATGTCTGAAATGTTGGAAATTTTACTCCTGAGCGTGATTTTTGAGCCGAATTCTGACTCTCTGCACCTATTTTCAGTTTCAAATTACGACTTTTTATACCGAAAATATGCCAATTACTCAAAACGTCAATGGGTCAAATTTTGCCCAAACCCCCCTGCAGTTTTCAAAATGTCGGAAATGTCGGAAATTTGACTCCTGAGCGTGATTTTTGAGCTGAATTCTGACTCTCTGCACCTATTTTCAGTTTCAAATTACGACTTTTTATACCGAAAATATGCCAATTACTGAAAACGGCGATCAGTCATATTTTGATCAAACCCCCCTGCAGTTTTCAAAATTTCTGAAATTTCGAAAATTTGACTCCTGAGCGTGATTTTTGAGCCTAATTCTGACTCTCTGCACCTAGTTTCAGTTTCAAATTACGACTTTTTATACCGAAAATATGCCAATTACTGAAAACGGCGATGGGTCATATTTTGACCAAAACCCCCTTGCAGTTTTCAAAATGTCTGAAATGTCGGAAATTTGACTCCAGAGCGTTATTTTTGAGCCGAATTCTGACTCTCTGCACCTATTTTCAGTTTCAAATTACGACTTTTTATACCGAAAATCTGTCAATTACTGAAAACGGCGATGGGTCATATTTTGCCCAAACCCACCTGCAGTTTTCAAAATGTCTGAAATGTCGGAAATTTGACTCCTGAGCGTGATTTTTGAGCCGAATTCTGACTCTCTGCACTTATTTTCAGTTTCAAATTACGACTTTTTATACCGAAAATATGCCAATTACTGAAAACGGCGATGGGTCATATTTTGCCCAACCCCCCTGCAGTTTTCAAAATGTCTGAAATGTCTGAAATTTGATTCTTGAGTGTGATTTTTGAGCCGAATTCTGACTCTCTGCACCTATTTTCAGTTTCAAATTACGACTTTTTATACCGAAAATATGCCAATTACTGAAAACAGCGATGGGTCATATTTTGACCAAACCCCCCTGCAGTTTTCAAAAAGTCTGAAATTTCGAAAATTTGACTCCTGAGCGTGATTTTTGAGCCTTATTCTGACTCTCTGCACCTTTTTTCAGTTTCAAATTACGACTTTTTATACCGAAAATATGCCTATTACTTAAAACGGCGATGTGTCATATTTTGCCCAAAACCCCCTTGCAGTTTACAAAATGTCTGAAATGTCGGAAATTTGACTCCTGAGCGTGATTTTTTATCCGAATTCTGACTCTCTGCACCTATTTTCAGTTTCAAATTACGACTTTTTATACCGAAAATATGCCAATTACTGAAAACGGCGATGGGTCATATTTTGCCCAAACCCCCCTGCAGTTTTCAAAATGTCTGAAATGTCGGAAATTTGACTCCTGGGCGTGATTTTTTAGCCGAATTCTGACTCTCTGCACCTATTTTTAGTTTCAAATTACGAATTTTTAACCCGAAAATATGCCAATTACTGAAAACGGCGATGGGTCATATTTTGCCCCAAACCCCCCTGCAGTTTTCAAAATGTCTGAAATGTCGGAAATTTGACTCCTGAGCGTGATTTTTGAACCGAATTCTGACTCATTGCACCTATTTTCAGTTTCAAATTTCGACGTTTCATACCGAAAATATGCCAATTACTGTAAACGGCGATGGGTCATATTTTGCCCAAACCCCCCTGCAGTTTTCAAAATGTCTGAAATGTCGGAAATTTTACTCCTGAGCGTGAATTTTTAGCCTAATTCTGACTCTCTGCACCTATTTTCAGTTTCAAATTACGACTTTTTATACCGAAAATCTGCCAATTACTGAAAACGGCGATGGGTCATATTTTGCCCAAACCCCCCTACAGTTTTCAAAATGTCTGAAATTTCGGAAATTTGACTCCTGAGCGTGATTTTTGAGCCGAATTCTGACTCTCTGCACCTATTTTCAGTTTCAAATTACGAATTTTTATCCCGAAAATATGCCAATTACTGAAAACGGCGATGGGTCATATTTTGCCCAAACCCCCTTGCAGTTTTGAAAATGTCTGAAATGTCGGAAATTTGACTCCTGAGCGTGATTTTTGAGCCGAATTCTGACTCTCTGCACCTATTTTCTGTTTCAAATTACGACTTTTTATACCGAAAATATGCCAATTACTGAAAACAGCGATGGTTCATATTTTGCCCAAACCCCCCTGTAGTTTTCAAAATGTCTGAAATGTCTGAAATTTGATTCTTTAGTGTGATTTTTGAGCCGAATTCTGACTCACTGCACCTATTTTCAGTTTCAAGTTACGAATTTTTATACCGAAAATATGCCAATTACTGAAAACGGCGATGGGTCATATTTTGCCCAAACCCCCCCTGCAGTTTTCAAAATGTCTGAAATGTCGGAAATTTGACTCCTGAGCGTGATTTTTGAGCCTAATTCTGACTCTCTGCACTTATTTTCAGTTTCAAATTACGACTTTTTACACCGAAAATATGCCAATTACTGAAAACGTCAAAGGGTCATATTTTGCCCAAACCCCCATGCAGTTTTCAAAATGTCTGAAATGTTGGAAATTTTACTCCTGAGCGTGATTTTTGAGCCGAATTCTGACTCTCTGCACCTATTTTCAGTTTCAAATTACGACTTTTTATACCGAAAATATGCCAATTACTCAAAACGTCAATGGGTCAAATTTTGCCCAAACCCCCCTGCAGTTTTCAAAATGTCGGAAATGTCGGAAATTTGACTCCTGAGCGTGATTTTTGAGCTGAATTCTGACTCTCTGCACCTATTTTCAGTTTCAAATTACGACTTTTTATACCGAAAATATGCCAATTACTGAAAACGGCGATCAGTCATATTTTGATCAAACCCCCCTGCAGTTTTCAAAATTTCTGAAATTTCGAAAATTTGACTCCTGAGCGTGATTTTTGAGCCTAATTCTGACTCTCTGCACCTAGTTTCAGTTTCAAATTACGACTTTTTATACCGAAAATATGCCAATTACTGAAAACGGCGATGGGTCATATTTTGACCAAAACCCCCTTGCAGTTTTCAAAATGTCTGAAATGTCGGAAATTTGACTCCAGGGCGTTATTTTTGAGCCGAATTCTGACTCTCTGCACCTATTTTCAGTTTCAAATTACGACTTTTTATACCGAAAATCTGCAAATTACTGAAAACGGCGATGGGTCATATTTTGCCCAAACCCACCTGCAGTTTTCAAAATGTCTGAAATGTCTGAAATTTGATTCTTGAGTGTGATTTTTGAGCCGAATTCTGACTCTCTGCACCTATTTTCAGTTTCAAATTACGACTTTTTATACCGAAAATATGCCAATTACTGAAAACAGCGATGGGTCATATTTTGACCAAACCCCCCTGCAGTTTTCAAAAAGTCTGAAATTTCGAAAATTTGACTCCTGAGCGTGATTTTTGAGCCTTATTCTGACTCTCTGCACCTTTTTTCAGTTTCAAATTACGACTTTTTATACCGAAAATATGCCTATTACTTAAAACGGCGATGTGTCATATTTTGCCCAAAACCCCCTTGCAGTTTTCAAAATGTCTGAAATGTCGGAAATTTGACTCCTGAGCGTGATTTTTTATCCGAATTCTGACTCTCTGCACCTATTTTCAGTTTCAAATTACGACTTTTTATACCGAAAATATGCCAATTACTGAAAACGGCGATGGGTCTTATTTTGCCCAAACCCCCCTGCAGTTTTCAAAATGTCTGAAATGACGGAAATTTGACTCCTGAGCGTGATTTTTTAGCCGAATTCTGACTCTCTGCACCTATTTTCAGTTTCAAATTACGAATTTTTAACCCGAAAATATGCCAATTACTGAAAACGGCGATGGGTCATATTTTGCCCCAAACCCCCCTGCAGTTTTCAAAATGTCTGAAATGTCGGAAATTTGACTCCTGAGCGTGATTTTTGAACCGAATTCTGACTCATTGCACCTATTTTCAGTTTCAAATTTCGACGTTTCATACCGAAAATATGCCAATTACTGTAAACGGCGATGGGTCATATTTTGCCCAAACCCCCCTGCAGTTTTCAAAATGTCTGAAATGTCGGAAATTTTACTCCTGAGCGTGATTTTTTAGCCTAATTCTGACTCTCTGCACCTATTTTCAGTTTCAAATTACGACTTTTTATACCGAAAATCTGCCAATTACTGAAAACGGCGATGGGTCATATTTTGCCCAAACCCCCCTACAGTTTTCAAAATGTCTGAAATTTCGGAAATTTGACTCCTGAGCGTGATTTTTGAGCCGAATTCTGACTCTCTGCACCTATTTTCAGTTTCAAATTACGAATTTTTATCCCGAAAATATGCCAATTACTGAAAACGGCGATGGGTCATATTTTGCCCAAACCCCCTTGCAGTTTTCAAAATGTCTGAAATGTCGGAAATTTGACTCCTGAGCGTGATTTTTGAGCCGAATTCTGACTCTCTGCACCTATTTTCTGTTTCAAATTACGACTTTTTATACCGAAAATATGCCAATTACTGAAAACAGCGATGGTTCATATTTTGCCCAAACCCCCCTGTAGTTTTCAAAATGTCTGAAATGTCGGAAATTTTACTCCTGAGCGTGATTTTTTAGCCTAATTCTGACTCTCTGCACCTATTTTCAGTTTCAAATTACGACTTTTTATACCGAAAATCTGCCAATTACTGAAAACGGCGATGGGTCATATTTTGCCCAAACCCCCCTACAGTTTTCAAAATGTCTGAAATGTCGGAAATTTGACTCCTGAGCGTGATTTTTTATCCGAATTCTGACTCTCTGCACCTATTTTCAGTTTCAAATTACGACTTTTTATACCGAAAATATGCCAATTACTGAAAACGGCGATGGGTCATATTTTGCCCAAACCCCCCTGCAGTTTTTAAAATGTCTGAAATGACGGAAATTTGACTCCTGAGCGTGATTTTTTAGCCGAATTCTGACTCTCTGCACCTATTTTCAGTTTCAAATTACGAATTTTTAACCCGAAAATATGCCAATTACTGAAAACGGCGATGGGTCATATTTTGCCCCAAACCCCCCTGCAGTTTTCAAGATGTCTGAAATGTCGGAAATTTGACTCCTGAGCGTGATTTTTGAACCGAATTCTGACTCATTGCACCTATTTTCAGTTTCAAATTTCGACGTTTCATACCGAAAATATGCCAATTACTGTAAACGGCGATGGGTCATATTTTGCCCAAACACCCTTGCAGTTTTCAAAATGTCTGAAATGTCGGAAATTTGACTCCTGAGCGTGATTTTTGAGCCGAATTCTGACTCTCTGCACCTATTTTCTGTTTCAAATTACGACTTTTTATACCGAAAATATGCCAATTACTGAAAACAGCGATGGTTCATATTTTGCCCAAACCCCCCTGTAGTTTTCAAAATGTCTGAAATGTCTGAAATTTGATTCTTTAGTGTGATTTTTGAGCCGAATTCTGACTCACTGCACCTATTTTCAGTTTCAAGTTACGAATTTTTATACCGAAAATATGCCAATTACTGAAAACGGCGATGGGTCATATTTTGCCCAAACCCCCCTGCAGTTTTCAAAATGTCTGAAATGTCGGAAATTTGACTCCTGAGCGTGATTTTTGAGCCTAATTCTGACTCTCTGCACTTATTTTCAGTTTCAAATTACGACTTTTTACACCGAAAATATGCCAATTACTGAAAACGGCAAAGGGTCATATTTTGCCCAAACCCCCGTGCAGTTTTCAAAATGTCTGAAATGTCGGAAATTTTACTCCTGAGCGTGATTTTTGAGCCAAATTCTGACTCTCTGCACCTATTTTCAGTTTCAAATTACGACTTTTTATACCGAAAATATGCCAATTACTCAAAACGTCAATGGGTCAAATTTTGCCCAAACCCCCCTGCAGTTTTCAAAATGTCGGAAATGTCGGAAATTTGAATCCTGAGCGTGATTTTTGAGCTGAATTCTGACTCTCTGCACCTATTTTCAGTTTCAAATTACGACTTTTTATACCGAAAATATGCCAATTACTGAAAACGGCGATCAGTCATATTTTGACCAAACCCCCCTGCAGTTTTCAAAATTTCTGAAATTTCGAAAATTTGACTCCTGAGCGTGATTTTTGAGCCTAATTCTGACTCTCTGCACCTAGTTTCAGTTTCAAATTACGACTTTTTATACCGAAAATATGCCAATTACTGAAAACAGCGATGGGTCATATTTTGACCAAAACCCCCTTGCAGTTTTCAAAATGTCTGAAATGTCGGAAATTTGACTCCAGAGCGTTATTTTTGAGCCGAATTCTGACTCTCTGCACCTATTTTCAGTTTCAAATTACGACTTTTTATACCGAAAATCTGACAATTACTGAAAACGGCGATGGGTCATATTTTGCCCAAACCCACCTGCAGTTTTCAAAATGTCTGAAATGTCGGAAATTTGACTCCTGATCGTGATTTTTGAGCCGAATTCTGACTCTCTGCACTTATTTTCAGTTTCAAATTACGACTTTTTATACCGAAAATATGCCAATTACTGAAAACGGCGATGGGTCATATTTTGCCCAACCCCCCTGCAGTTTTCAAAATGTCTGAAATGTCTGAAATTTGATTCTTGAGTGTGATTTTTGAGCCGAATTCTGACTCTCTGCACCTATTTTCAGTTTCAAATTACGACTTTTTATACCGAAAATATGCCAATTACTGAAAACAGCGATGGGTCATATTTTGACCAAACCCCCCTGCAGTTTTCAAAAAGTCTGAAATTTCGAAAATTTGACTCCTGAGCGTGATTTTTGAGCCTTATTCTGACTCTCTGCACCTTTTTTCAGTTTCAAATTACGACTTTTTATACCGAAAATATGCCTATTACTTAAAACGGCGATGTGTCATATTTTGCCCAAAACCCCCTTGCAGTTTTCAAAATGTCTGAAATGTCGGAAATTTGACTCCTGAGCGTGATTTTTTATCCGAATTCTGACTCTCTGCACCTATTGTCAGTTTCAAATTACGACTTTTTATACCGAAAATATGCCAATTACTGAAAACGGCGATGGGTCTTATTTTGCCCAAACCCCCCTGCAGTTTTCAAAATGTCTGAAATGACGGAAATTTGACTCCTGAGCGTGATTTTTTAGCCGAATTCTGACTCTCTGCACCTATTTTCAGTTTCAAATTACGAATTTTTAACCCGAAAATATGCCAATTACTGAAAACGGCGATGGGTCATATTTTGCCCCAAACCCCCCTGCAGTTTTCAAAATGTCTGAAATGTCAGAAATTTGACTCCTGAGCGTGATTTTTGAACCGAATTCTGACTCATTGCACCTATTTTCAGTTTCAAATTTCGACGTTTCATACCGAAAATATGCCAATTACTGTAAACGGCGATGGGTCATATTTTGCCCAAACCCCCCTGCAGTTTTCAAAATGTCTGAAATGTCGTAAATTTTACTCCTGAGCGTGATTTTTTAGCCTAATTCTGACTCTCTGCACCTATTTTCAGTTTCAAATTACGACTTTTTATACCGAAAATCTGCCAATTACTGAAAACGGCGATGGGTCATATTTTGCCCAAACCCCCCTACAGTTTTCAAAATGTCTGAAATTTCGGAAATTTGACTCCTGAGCGTGATTTTTTAGCCGAATTCTGACTCTCTGCACCTATTTTCAGTTTCAAATTACGAATTTTTATCCCGAAAATATGCCAATTACTGAAAACGGCGATGGGTCATATTTTGCCCAAACCCCCTTGCAGTTTTCAAAATGTCTGAAATGTCGGAAATTTGACTCCTGAGCGTGATTTTTGAGCCGAATTCTGACTCTCTGCACCTATTTTCTGTTTCAAATTACGACTTTTTATACCGAAAATATGCCAATTACTGAAAACAGCGATGGTTCATATTTTGCCCAAACCCCCCTGTAGTTTTCAAAATGTCTGAAATGTCTGAAATTTGATTCTTTAGTGTGATTTTTGAGCCGAATTCTGACTCACTGCACCTATTTTCAGTTTCAAGTTACGAATTTTTATACCGAAAATATGCCAATTACTGAAAACGGCGATGGGTCATATTTTGCCCAAACCCCCCTGCAGTTTTCAAAATGTCTGAAATGTCGGAAATTTGACTCCTGAGCGTGATTTTTGAGCCTAATTCTGACTCTCTGCACCTATTTTCAGTTTCAAATTACGACTTTTTATACCGAAAATATGCCAATTACTCAAAACGTCAATGGGTCAAATTTTGCCCAAACCCCCCTGCAGTTTTCAAAATGTCGGAAATGTCGGAAATTTGACTCCTGAGCGTGATTTTTGAGCTGAATTCTGACTCTCTGCACCTATTTTCAGTTTCAAATTACGACTTTTTATACCGAAAATATGCCAATTACTGAAAACGGCGATCAGTCATATTTTGACCAAACCCCCCTGCAGTTTTCAAAATTTCTGAAATTTCGAAAATTTGACTCTTGAGCGTGATTTTTGAGCCTAATTCTGACTCTCTGCACCTAGTTTCAGTTTCAAATTACGACTTTTTATACCGAAAATATGCCAATTACTGAAAACGGCGATGGGTCATATTTTGACCAAAACCCCCTTGCAGTTTTCAAAATGTCTGAAATGTCGGAAATTTGACTCCAGAGCGTTATTTTTGAGCCGAATTCTGACTCTCTGCACCTATTTTCAGTTTCAAATTACGACTTTTTATACCGAAAATCTGCCAATTACTGAAAACGGCGATGGGTCATATTTTGCCCAAACCCACCTGCAGTTTTCAAAATGTCTGAAATGTCGGAAATTTGACTCCTGATCGTGATTTTTGAGCCGAATTCTGACTCTCTGCACTTATTTTCAGTTTCAAATTACGACTTTTTATACCGAAAATATGCCAATTACTGAAAACGGCGATGGGTCATATTTTGCCCAACCCCCCTGCAGTTTTCAAAATGTCTGAAATGTCTGAAATTTGATTCTTGAGTGTGATTTTTGAGCCGAATTCTGACTCTCTGCACCTATTTTCAGTTTCAAATTACGACTTTTTATACCGAAAATATGTCAATTACTGAAAACAGCGATGGGTCATATTTTGACCAAACCCCCCTGCAGTTTTCAAAAAGTCTGAAATTTCGAAAATTTGACTCCTGAGCGTGATTTTTGAGCCTTATTCTGACTCTCTGCACCTTTTTTCAGTTTCAAATTACGACTTTTTATACCGAAAATATGCCTATTACTTAAAACGGCGATGTGTCATATTTTGCCCAAAACCCCCTTGCAGTTTTCAAAATGTCTGAAATGTCGGAAATTTGACTCCTGAGCGTGATTTTTTATCCGAATTCTGACTCTCTGCACCTATTTTCAGTTTCAAATTACGACTTTTTATACCGAAAATATGCCAATTACTGAAAACGGCGATGGGTCTTATTTTGCCCAAACCCCCCTGCAGTTTTCAAAATGTCTGAAATGACGGAAATTTGACTCCTGAGCGTGATTTTTTAGCCGAATTCTGACTCTCTGCACCTATTTTCAGTTTCAAATTACGAATTTTTAACCCGAAAATATGCCAATTACTGAAAACGGCGATGGGTCATATTTTGCCCCAAACCCCCCTGCAGTTTTCAAAATGTCTGAAATGTCGGAAATTTGACTCCTGAGCGTGATTTTTGAACCGAATTCTGACTCATTGCACCTATTTTCAGTTTCAAATTTCGACGTTTCATACCGAAAATATGCCAATTACTGTAAACGGCGATGGGTCATATTTTGCCCAAACACCCTTGCAGTTTTCAAAATGTCTGAAATGTCGGAAATTTGACTCCTGAGCGTGATTTTTGAGCCGAATTCTGACTCTCTGCACCTATTTTCTGTTTCAAATTACGACTTTTTATACCGAAAATATGCCAATTACTGAAAACAGCGATGGTTCATATTTTGCCCAAACCCCCCTGTAGTTTTCAAAATGTCTGAAATGTCTGAAATTTGATTCTTTAGTGTGATTTTTGAGCCGAATTCTGACTCACTGCACCTATTTTCAGTTTCAAGTTACGAATTTTTATACCGAAAATATGCCAATTACTGAAAACGGCGATGGGTCATATTTTGCCCAAACCCCCCTGCAGTTTTCAAAATGTCTGAAATGTCGGAAATTTGACTCCTGAGCGTGATTTTTGAGCCTAATTCTGACTCTCTGCACTTATTTTCAGTTTCAAATTACGACTTTTTACACCGAAAATATGCCAATTACTGAAAACGGCAAAGGGTCATATTTTGCCCAAACCCCCGTGCAGTTTTCAAAATGTCTGAAATGTCGGAAATTTTACTCCTGAGCGTGATTTTTGAGCCGAATTCTGACTCTCTGCACCTATTTTCAGTTTCAAATTACGACTTTTTATACCGAAAATATGCCAATTACTCAAAACGTCAATGGGTCAAATTTTGCCCAAACCCCCCTGCAGTTTTCAAAATGTCGGAAATGTCGGAAATTTGAATCCTGAGCGTGATTTTTGAGCTGAATTCTGACTCTCTGCACCTATTTTCAGTTTCAAATTACGACTTTTTATACCGAAAATATGCCAATTACTGAAAACGGCGATCAGTCATATTTTGACCAAACCCCCCTGCAGTTTTCAAAATTTCTGAAATTTCGAAAATTTGACTCCTGAGCGTGATTTTTGAGCCTAATTCTGACTCTCTGCACCTAGTTTCAGTTTCAAATTACGACTTTTTATACCGAAAATATGCCAATTACTGAAAACGGCGATGGGTCATATTTTGACCAAAACCCCCTTGCAGTTTTCAAAATGTCTGAAATGTCGGAAATTTGACTCCAGAGCGTTATTTTTGAGCCGAATTCTGACTCTCTGCACCTATTTTCAGTTTCAAATTACGACTTTTTATACCGAAAATCTGCCAATTACTGAAAACGGCGATGGGTCATATTTTGCCCAAACCCACCTGCAGTTTTCAAAATGTCTGAAATGTCGGAAATTTGACTCCTGATCGTGATTTTTGAGCCGAATTCTGACTCTCTGCACTTATTTTCAGTTTCAAATTACGACTTTTTATACCGAAAATATGCCAATTACTGAAAACGGCGATGGGTCATATTTTGCCCAACCCCCCTGCAGTTTTCAAAATGTCTGAAATGTCTGAAATTTGATTCTTGAGTGTGATTTTTGAGCCGAATTCTGACTCTCTGCACCTATTTTCAGTTTCAAATTACGACTTTTTATACCGAAAATATGCCAATTACTGAAAACAGCGATGGGTCATATTTTGACCAAACCCCCCTGCAGTTTTCAAAAAGTCTGAAATTTCGAAAATTTGACTCCTGAGCGTGATTTTTGAGCCTTATTCTGACTCTCTGCACCTTTTTTCAGTTTCAAATTACGACTTTTTATACCGAAAATATGCCTATTACTTAAAACGGCGATGTGTCATATTTTGCCCAAAACCCCCTTGCAGTTTTCAAAATGTCTGAAATGTCGGAAATTTGACTCCTGAGCGTGATTTTTTATCCGAATTCTGACTCTCTGCACCTATTGTCAGTTTCAAATTACGACTTTTTATACCGAAAATATGCCAATTACTGAAAACGGCGATGGGTCTTATTTTGCCCAAACCCCCCTGCAGTTTTCAAAATGTCTGAAATGACGGAAATTTGACTCCTGAGCGTGATTTTTTAGCCGAATTCTGACTCTCTGCACCTATTTTCAGTTTCAAATTACGAATTTTTAACCCGAAAATATGCCAATTACTGAAAACGGCGATGGGTCATATTTTGCCCCAAACCCCCCTGCAGTTTTCAAAATGTCTGAAATGTCAGAAATTTGACTCCTGAGCGTGATTTTTGAACCGAATTCTGACTCATTGCACCTATTTTCAGTTTCAAATTTCGACGTTTCATACCGAAAATATGCCAATTACTGTAAACGGCGATGGGTCATATTTTGCCCAAACCCCCCTGCAGTTTTCAAAATGTCTGAAATGTCGGAAATTTTACTCCTGAGCGTGATTTTTTAGCCTAATTCTGACTCTCTGCACCTATTTTCAGTTTCAAATTACGACTTTTTATACCGAAAATCTGCCAATTACTGAAAACGGCGATGGGTCATATTTTGCCCAAACCCCCCTACAGTTTTCAAAATGTCTGAAATTTCGGAAATTTGACTCCTGAGCGTGATTTTTGAGCCGAATTCTGACTCTCTGCACCTATTTTCAGTTTCAAATTACGAATTTTTATCCCGAAAATATGCCAATTACTGAAAACGGCGATGGGTCATATTTTGCCCAAACCCCCTTGCAGTTTTCAAAATGTCTGAAATGTCGGAAATTTGACTCCTGAGCGTGATTTTTGAGCCGAATTCTGACTCTCTGCACCTATTTTCTGTTTCAAATTACGACTTTTTATACCGAAAATATGCCAATTACTGAAAACAGCGATGGTTCATATTTTGCCCAAACCCCCCTGTAGTTTTCAAAATGTCTGAAATGTCTGAAATTTGATTCTTTAGTGTGATTTTTGAGCCGAATTCTGACTCACTGCACCTATTTTCAGTTTCAAGTTACGAATTTTTATACCGAAAATATGCCAATTACTGAAAACGGCGATGGGTCATATTTTGCCCAAACCCCCCTGCAGTTTTCAAAATGTCTGAAATGTCGAAAATTTGACTCCTGAGCGTGTTTTTGAGCCTAATTCTGACTCTCTGCACTTATTTTCAGTTTCAAATTACGACTTTTTACACCGAAAATATGCCAATTACTGAAAACGGCAAAGGGTCATATTTTGCCCAAACCCCCGTGCAGTTTTCAAAATGTCTGAAATGTCGGAAATTTTACTCCTGAGCGTGATTTTTGAGCCGAATTCTGACTCTCTGCACCTATTTTCAGTTTCAAATTACGACTTTTTATACCGAAAATATGCCAATTACTCAAAACGTCAATGGGTCAAATTTTGCCCAAACCCCCCTGCAGTTTTCAAAATGTCGGAAATGTCGGAAATTTGACTCCTGAGCGTGATTTTTGAGCTGAATTCTGACTCTCTGCACCTATTTTCAGTTTCAAATTACGACTTTTTATACCGAAAATATGCCAATTATTGAAAACGGCGATCAGTCATATTTTGACCAAACCCCCCTGCAGTTTTCAAAATTTCTGAAATTTCGAAAATTTGACTCCTGAGCGTGATTTTTGAGCCTAATTCTGACTCTCTGCACCTAGTTTCAGTTTCAAATTACGACTTTTTATACCGAAAATATGCCAATTACTGAAAACGGCGATGGGTCATATTTTGACCAAAACCCCCTTGCAGTTTTCAAAATGTCTGAAATGTCGGAAATTTCACTCCAGAGCGTTATTTTTGAGCCGAATTCTGACTCTCTGCACCTATTTTCAGTTTCAAATTACGACTTTTTATACCGAAAATCTGCCAATTACTGAAAACGGCGATGGGTCATATTTTGCCCAAACCCACCTGCAGTTTTCAAAATGTCTGAAATGTCGGAAATTTGACTCCTGATCGTGATTTTTGAGCCGAATTCTGACTCTCTGCACTTATTTTCAGTTTCAAATTACGACTTTTTATACCGAAAATATGCCAATTACTGAAAACGGCGATGGGTCATATTTTGCCCAACCCCCCTGCAGTTTTCAAAATGTCTGAAATGTCTGAAATTTGATTCTTGAGTGTGATTTTTGAGCCGAATTCTGACTCTCTGCACCTATTTTCAGTTTCAAATTACGACTTTTTATACCGAAAATATGCCAATTACTGAAAACAGCGATGGGTCATATTTTGACCAAACCCCCCTGCAGTTTTCAAAAAGTCTGAAATTTCGAAAATTTGACTCCTGAGCGTGATTTTTGAGCCTTATTCTGACTCTCTGCACCTTTTTTCAGTTTCAAATTACGACTTTTTATACCGAAAATATGCCTATTACTTAAAACGGCGATGTGTCATATTTTGCCCAAAACCCCCTTGCAGTTTTCAAAATGTCTGAAATGTCGGAAATTTGACTCCTGAGCGTGATTTTTTATCCGAATTCTGACTCTCTGCACCTATTTTCAGTTTCAAATTACGACTTTTTATACCGAAAATATGCCAATTACTGAAAACGGCGATGGGTCATATTTTGCCCAAACCCCCCTGCAGTTTTTAAAATGTCTGAAATGACGGAAATTTGACTCCTGAGCGTGATTTTTTAGCCGAATTCTGACTCTCTGCACCTATTTTCAGTTTCAAATTACGAATTTTTAACCCGAAAATATGCCAATTACTGAAAACGGCGATGGGTCATATTTTGCCCCAAACCCCCCTGCAGTTTTCAAGATGTCTGAAATGTCGGAAATTTGACTCCTGAGCGTGATTTTTGAACCGAATTCTGACTCATTGCACCTATTTTCAGTTTCAAATTTCGACGTTTCATACCGAAAATATGCCAATTACTGTAAACGGCGATGGGTCATATTTTGCCCAAACCCCCCTGCAGTTTTCAAAATGTCTGAAATGTCGGAAATTTTACTCCTGAGCGTGATTTTTTAGCCTAATTCTGACTCTCTGCACCTATTTTCAGTTTCAAATTACGACTTTTTATACCGAAAATCTGCCAATTACTGAAAACGGCGATGGGTCATATTTTGCCCAAACCCCCCTACAGTTTTCAAAATGTCTGAAATTTCGGAAATTTGACTCCTGAGCGTGATTTTTGAGCCGAATTCTGACTCTCTGCACCTATTTTCAGTTTCAAATTACGAATTTTTATCCCGAAAATATGCCAATTACTGAAAACGGCGATGGGTCATATTTTGCCCAAACCCCCTTGCAGTTTTCAAAATGTCAGAAATGTCGGAAATTTGACTCCTGAGCGTGATTTTTGAGCCGAATTCTGACTCTCTGCACCTATTTTCTGTTTCAAATTACGACTTTTTATACCGAAAATATGCCAATTACTGAAAACAGCGATGGGTCATATTTTGCCCAAACCCCCCTGTAGTTTTCAAAATGTCTGAAATGTCTGAAATTTGATTCTTGAGTGTGATTTTTGAGCCGAATTCTGACTCACTGCACCTATTTTCAGTTTCAAGTTACGAATTTTTATACCGAAAATATGCCAATTACTGAAAACGGCGATGGGTCATATTTTCCCCAAACCCCCCTGCAGTTTTCAAAATGTCTGAAATGTCGGAAATTTGACTCCTGAGCGTGATTTTTGAGCCTAATTCTGACTCTCTGCACTTATTTTCAGTTTCAAATTACGACTTTTTACACCGAAAATATGCCAATTACTGAAAACGGCAAAGGGTCATATTTTGCCCAAACCCCCCTGCAGTTTTCAAAATGTCTGAAATGTCGGAAATTTTACTCCTGAGCGTGATTTTTGAGCCGAATACTGACTCTCTGCACCTATTTTCAGTTTCAAATTACGACTTTTTATACCGAAAATATGCCAATTACTCAAAACGTCAATGGGTCAAATTTTGCCCAAACCCCCCTGCAGTTTTCAAAATGTCGGAAATGTCGGAAATTTGACTCCTGAGCGTGATTTTTGAGCTGAATTCTGACTCTCTGCACCTATTTTCAGTTTCAAATTACGAATTTTTATCCCGAAAATATGCCAATTACTGAAAACGGCGATGGGTCATATTTTGCCCAAACCCCCTTGCAGTTTTCAAAATGTCTGAAATGTCGGAAATTTGACTCCTGAGCGTGATTTTTGAGCCGAATTTTGACTCTCTGCACCTATTTTCTGTTTCAAATTACGACTTTTTATACCGAAAATATGCCAATTACTGAAAACAGCGATGGTTCATATTTTGCCCAAACCCCCCTGTAGTTTTCAAAATGTCTGAAATGTCTGAAATTTGATTCTTGAGTGTGATTTTTGAGCCGAATTCTGACTCACTGCACCTATTTTCAGTTTCAAGTTACGAATTTTTATACCGAAAATATGCCAATTACTGAAAACGGCGATGGGTCATATTTTGCCCAAACCCCCCTGCAGTTTTCAAAATGTCTGAAATGTCGGAAATTTGACTCCTGAGCGTGATTTTTGAGCCTAATTCTGACTCTCTGCACTTATTTTCAGTTTCAAATTACTACTTTTTACACCGAAAATATGCCAATTACTGAAAACGGCAAAGGGTCATATTTTGCCCAAACCCCCGTGCAGTTTTCAAAATGTCTGAAATGTCGGAAATTTTACTCCTGAGCGTGATTTTTGAGCCGAATTCTGACTCTCTGCACCTATTTTCAGTTTCAAATTACGACTTTTTATACCGAAAATATGCCAATTACTCAAAACGTCAATGGGTCAAATTTTGCCCAAACCCCCCTGCAGTTTTCAAAATGTCGGAAATGTCGGAAATTTGACTCCTGAGCGTGATTTTTGAGCTGAATTCTGACTCTCTGCACCTATTTTCAGTTTCAAATTACGACTTTTTATACCGAAAATATGCCAATTATTGAAAACGGCGATCAGTCATATTTTGACCAAACCCCCCTGCAGTTTTCAAAATTTCTGAAATTTCGAAAATTTGACTCCTGAGCGTGATTTTTGAGCCTAATTCTGACTCTCTGCACCTAGTTTCAGTTTCAAATTACGACTTTTTATACCGAAAATATGCCAATTACTGAAAACGGCGATGGGTCATATTTTGACCAAAACCCCCTTGCAGTTTTCAAAATGTCTGAAATGTCGGAAATTTCACTCCAGAGCGTTATTTTTGAGCCGAATTCTGACTCTCTGCACCTATTTTCAGTTTCAAATTACGACTTTTTATACCGAAAATCTGCCAATTACTGAAAACGGCGATGGGTCATATTTTGCCCAAACCCACCTGCAGTTTTCAAAATGTCTGAAATGTCGGAAATTTGACTCCTGATCGTGATTTTTGAGCCGAATTCTGACTCTCTGCACTTATTTTCAGTTTCAAATTACGACTTTTTATACCGAAAATATGCCAATTACTGAAAACGGCGATGGGTCATATTTTGCCCAACCCCCCTGCAGTTTTCAAAATGTCTGAAATGTCTGAAATTTGATTCTTGAGTGTGATTTTTGAGCCGAATTCTGACTCTCTGCACCTATTTTCAGTTTCAAATTACGACTTTTTATACCGAAAATATGCCAATTACTGAAAACAGCGATGGGTCATATTTTGACCAAACCCCCCTGCAGTTTTCAAAAAGTCTGAAATTTCGAAAATTTGACTCCTGAGCGTGATTTTTGAGCCTTATTCTGACTCTCTGCACCTTTTTTCAGTTTCAAATTACGACTTTTTATACCGAAAATATGCCTATTACTTAAAACGGCGATGTGTCATATTTTGCCCAAAACCCCCTTGCAGTTTTCAAAATGTCTGAAATGTCGGAAATTTGACTCCTGAGCGTGATTTTTTATCCGAATTCTGACTCTCTGCACCTATTTTCAGTTTCAAATTACGACTTTTTATACCGAAAATATGCCAATTACTGAAAACGGCGATGGGTCATATTTTGCCCAAACCCCCCTGCAGTTTTTAAAATGTCTGAAATGACGGAAATTTGACTCCTGAGCGTGATTTTTTAGCCGAATTCTGACTCTCTGCACCTATTTTCAGTTTCAAATTACGAATTTTTAACCCGAAAATATGCCAATTACTGAAAACGGCGATGGGTCATATTTTGCCCCAAACCCCCCTGCAGTTTTCAAGATGTCTGAAATGTCGGAAATTTGACTCCTGAGCGTGATTTTTGAACCGAATTCTGACTCATTGCACCTATTTTCAGTTTCAAATTTCGACGTTTCATACCGAAAATATGCCAATTACTGTAAACGGCGATGGGTCATATTTTGCCCAAACCCCCCTGCAGTTTTCAAAATGTCTGAAATGTCGGAAATTTTACTCCTGAGCGTGATTTTTTAGCCTAATTCTGACTCTCTGCACCTATTTTCAGTTTCAAATTACGACTTTTTATACCGAAAATCTGCCAATTACTGAAAACGGCGATGGGTCATATTTTGCCCAAACCCCCCTACAGTTTTCAAAATGTCTGAAATTTCGGAAATTTGACTCCTGAGCGTGATTTTTGAGCCGAATTCTGACTCTCTGCACCTATTTTCAGTTTCAAATTACGAATTTTTATCCCGAAAATATGCCAATTACTGAAAACGGCGATGGGTCATATTTTGCCCAAACCCCCTTGCAGTTTTCAAAATGTCAGAAATGTCGGAAATTTGACTCCTGAGCGTGATTTTTGAGCCGAATTCTGACTCTCTGCACCTATTTTCTGTTTCAAATTACGACTTTTTATACCGAAAATATGCCAATTACTGAAAACAGCGATGGGTCATATTTTGCCCAAACCCCCCTGTAGTTTTCAAAATGTCTGAAATGTCTGAAATTTGATTCTTGAGTGTGATTTTTGAGCCGAATTCTGACTCACTGCACCTATTTTCAGTTTCAAGTTACGAATTTTTATACCGAAAATATGCCAATTACTGAAAACGGCGATGGGTCATATTTTCCCCAAACCCCCCTGCAGTTTTCAAAATGTCTGAAATGTCGGAAATTTGACTCCTGAGCGTGATTTTTGAGCCTAATTCTGACTCTCTGCACTTATTTTCAGTTTCAAATTACGACTTTTTACACCGAAAATATGCCAATTACTGAAAACGGCAAAGGGTCATATTTTGCCCAAACCCCCCTGCAGTTTTCAAAATGTCTGAAATGTCGGAAATTTTACTCCTGAGCGTGATTTTTGAGCCGAATACTGACTCTCTGCACCTATTTTCAGTTTCAAATTACGACTTTTTATACCGAAAATATGCCAATTACTCAAAACGTCAATGGGTCAAATTTTGCCCAAACCCCCCTGCAGTTTTCAAAATGTCGGAAATGTCGGAAATTTGACTCCTGAGCGTGATTTTTGAGCTGAATTCTGACTCTCTGCACCTATTTTCAGTTTCAAATTACGAATTTTTATCCCGAAAATATGCCAATTACTGAAAACGGCGATGGGTCATATTTTGCCCAAACCCCCTTGCAGTTTTCAAAATGTCTGAAATGTCGGAAATTTGACTCCTGAGCGTGATTTTTGAGCCGAATTTTGACTCTCTGCACCTATTTTCTGTTTCAAATTACGACTTTTTATACCGAAAATATGCCAATTACTGAAAACAGCGATGGTTCATATTTTGCCCAAACCCCCCTGTAGTTTTCAAAATGTCTGAAATGTCTGAAATTTGATTCTTGAGTGTGATTTTTGAGCCGAATTCTGACTCACTGCACCTATTTTCAGTTTCAAGTTACGAATTTTTATACCGAAAATATGCCAATTACTGAAAACGGCGATGGGTCATATTTTGCCCAAACCCCCCTGCAGTTTTCAAAATGTCTGAAATGTCGGAAATTTGACTCCTGAGCGTGATTTTTGAGCCTAATTCTGACTCTCTGCACTTATTTTCAGTTTCAAATTACTACTTTTTACACCGAAAATATGCCAATTACTGAAAACGGCAAAGGGTCATATTTTGCCCAAACCCCCCTGCAGTTTTCAAAATGTCTGAAATGTCGGAAATTTTACTCCTGAGCGTGATTTTTGAGCCGAATTCTGACTCTCTGCACCTATTTTCAGTTTCAAATTACGACTTTTTATACCGAAAATCTGCCAATTACTGAAAACGGCGATGGGTCATATTTTGCCCAAACCCACCTGCAGTTTTCAAAATGTCTGAAATGTCGGAAATTTGACTCCTGAGCTTGATTTTTGAGCCGAATTCTGACTCTCTGCACTTATTTTCAGTTTCAAATTACGACTTTTTATACCGAAAATATGCCAATTACTGAAAACGGCGATGGGTCATATTTTGCCCAACCCCCCTGCAGTTTTCAAAATGTCTGAAATGTCTGAAATTTGATTCTTGAGTGTGATTTTTGAGCCGAATTCTGACTCTCTGCACCTATTTTCAGTTTCAAATTACGACTTTTTATACCGAAAATATGCCAATTACTGAAAACAGCGATGGGTCATATTTTGACCAAACCCCCCTGCAGTTTTCAAAAAGTCTGAAATTTCGAAAATTTGACTCCTGAGCGTGATTTTTGAGCCTTATTCTGACTCTCTGCACCTTTTTTCAGTTTCAAATTACGACTTTTTATACCGAAAATATGCCTATTACTTAAAACGGCGATGTGTCATATTTTGCCCAAAACCCCCTTGCAGTTTTCAAAATGTCTGAAATGTCGGAAATTTGACTCCTGAGCGTGATTTTTTATCCGAATTCTGACTCTCTGCACCTATTTTCAGTTTCAAATTACGACTTTTTATACCGAAAATATGCCAATTACTGAAAACGGCGATGGGTCATATTTTGCCCAAACCCCCCTGCAGTTTTTAAAATGTCTGAAATGACGGAAATTTGACTCCTGAGCGTGATTTTTTAGCAGAATTCTGACTCTCTGCACCTATTTTCAGTTTCAAATTACGAATTTTTAACCCGAAAATATGCCAATTACTGAAAACGGCGATGGGTCATATTTTGCCCCAAACCCCCCTGCAGTTTTCAAAATGTCTGAAATGTCGGAAATTTGACTCCTGAGCGTGATTTTTGAACCGAATTCTGACTCATTGCACCTATTTTCAGTTTCAAATTTCGACGTTTCATACCGAAAATATGCCAATTACTGTAAACGGCGATGGGTCATATTTTGCCCAAACCCCCCTGCAGTTTTCAAAATGTCTGAAATGTCGGAAATTTGACTCCTGAGCGTGATTTTTTAGCCTAATTCTGACTCTCTGCACCTATTTTCAGTTTCAAATTACGACTTTTTATACCGAAAATCTGCCAATTACTGAAAACGGCGATGGGTCATATTTTGCCCAAACCCCCCTACAGTTTTCAAAATGTCTGAAATTTCGGAAATTTGACTCCTGAGCGTGATTTTTGAGCCGAATTCTGACTCTCTGCACCTATTTTCAGTTTCAAATTACGAATTTTTATCCCGAAAATATGCCAATTACTGAAAACGGCGATGGGTCATATTTTGCCCAAACCCCCTTGCAGTTTTCAAAATGTCTGAAATGTCGGAAATTTGACTCCTGAGCGTGATTTTTGAGCCGAATTCTGACTCTCTGCACCTATTTTCTGTTTCAAATTACGACTTTTTATACCGAAAATATGCCAATTACTGAAAACAGCGATGGGTCATATTTTGCCCAAACCCCCCTGTAGTTTTCAAAATGTCTGAAATGTCTGAAATTTGATTCTTGAGTGTGATTTTTGAGCCGAATTCTGACTCACTGCACCTATTTGCAGTTTCAAGTTACGAATTTTTATACCGAAAATATGCCAATTACTGAAAACGGCGATGGGTCATATTTTGCCCAAACCCCCCTGCAGTTTTCAAAATGTCTGAAATGTCGGAAATTTGACTCCTGAGCGTGATTTTTGAGCCTAATTCTGACTCTCTGCACTTATTTTCAGTTTCAAATTACGACTTTTTACACCGAAAATACGCCAATTACTGAAAACGGCAAAGGGTCATATTTTGCCCAAACCCCCCTGCAGTTTTCAAAATGTCTGAAATGTCGGAAATTTTACTCCTGAGCGTGATTTTTGAGCCGAATTCTGACTCTCTGCACCTATTTTCAGTTTCAAATTACGACTTTTTATACCGAAAATATGCCAATTACTCAAAACGTCAATGGGTCAAATTTTGCCCAAACCCCCCTGCAGTTTTCAAAATGTCGGAAATGTCGGAAATTTGACTCCTGAGCGTGATTTTTGAGCTGAATTCTGACTCTCTGCACCTATTTTCAGTTTCAAATTACGACTTTTTATACCGAAAATATGCCAATTACTGAAAACGGCGATCAGTCATATTTTGACCAAACCCCCCTGCAGTTTTCAAAATTTCTGAAATTTCGAAAATTTGACTCCTGAGCGTGATTTTTGAGCCTAATTCTGACTCTCTGCACCTAGTTTCAGTTTCAAATTACGACTTTTTATACCGAAAATATGCCAATTACTGAAAACGGCGATGGGTCATATTTTGACCAAAACCCCCTTGCAGTTTTCAAAATGTCTGAAATGTCGGAAATTTGACTCTTGAGCGTTATTTTTGAGCCGAATTTTGACTCTCTGCACCTATTTTCAGTTTCAAATTACGAATTTTTATACCGAAATAATGCCAATTACTGTAAACGGCGATGGGTCACATTTTGCCCAAACCCCCCTGCAGTTTTCAAAATGTCTGAAATGTCGGAAATTTTACTCCTGAGCGTGATTTTTGAGCCTAATTCTGACTCTCTGCACCTATTTTCAGTTTCAAATTACGAATTTTTATACCGAAAATATGCCAATTACTGAAAACGGCGATGGGTCATATTTTGCCCAAACCCCCCTGCAGTTTTCAAAATGTCTGAAATGTCGGAAATTTGACTCCTGAGCATGATTTTTGAGCCGAATTCTGACTCTCTGCACCTATTTTCTGTTTCAAGTTACGAATTTTTATACCGAAAATATGACAATTACTGAAAACGGCGATGGGTCATATTTTGCCCAAACCCCCCTGAAGTTTTCAAAATGTCTGAAATGTCGGAAATTTGACTCCTGAGCGTGATTTTTGAGCCTAATTCTGACTCTCTGCACTTATTTTCAGTTTCAAATTACGACTTTTTACACCGAAAATATGCCAATTACTGAAAACGGCGAAGGGTCATATTTTGCCCAAACCCCCTGCAGTTTTCAAAATGTCTGAAATGTCGGAAATTTTACTCCTGAGCGTGATTTCTGAGCCGAATTCTGACTCTCTGCACCTATTTTCAGTTTCAAATTACGACTTTTTATACCGAAAATATGCCAATTACTCAAAACGTCAATGGGTCAAATTTTGCCCAAACCCCCCTGCAGTTTTCAAAATGTCGGAAATGTCGGAAATTTGACTCTTGAGCGTGATTTTTGAGCCGAATTCTGACTCTCTGCACCTATTTTCGGTTTCAAATTACGACTTTTTATACCGAAAATATGCCAATTACTGAAAACAGCGATGGGTCATATTTTGCCCAAACCCCCCTGTAGTTTTCAAAATGTCTGAAATGTCTGAAATTTGATTCTTGAGTGTGATTTTTGAGCCGAATTCTGACTCACTGCACCTATTTTCAGTTTCAAGTTAAGAATTTTTATACCGAAAATATGCCAATTACTGAAAACGGAGATGGGTCATATTTTGCCCAAACCCCCCTGCAGTTTTCAAAATGTCTGAAATGTCGGAAATTTGACGCCTGAGCGTGATTTTTGAGCCTAATTCTGACTCTCTGCACTTATTTTCAGTTTCAAATTACGACTTTTTACACCGAAAATATGCCAATTACTGAAAACGGCGAAGGGTCATATTTTGCCCAAACCCCCTGCAGTTTTCAAAATGTCTGAAATGTCGGAAATTTTACTCCTGAGCGTGATTTTTGAGCCGAATTCTGACTCTCTGCACCTATTTTCAGTTTCAAATTCCGACTTTTTATACCGAAAATATGCCAATTACTCAAAACGTCAATGGGTCAAATTTTGCCCAAACCCCCCTGCAGTTTTCAAAATGTCGGAAATGTCGGAAATTTGACTCCTGAGCGTGATTTTTGAGCCGAATTCTGACTCTCTGCACCTATTTTCAGTTTCAAATTACGACTTTTTATACCGAAAATATGCCAATTACTGAAAACGGCGATCAGTCATATTTTGACCAAACCCCCCTGCAGTTTTCAAAATTTCTGAAATTTCGAAAATTTGACTCCTGAGCGTGATTTTTGAGCCTAATTCTGACTCTCTGCACCTATTTTCAGTTTCAAATTACGACTTTTTATACCGAAAATATGCCAATTACTGAAAACGGCGATGGGTCATATTTTGACCAAAACCCCCTTGCAGTTTTCAAAATGTCTGAAATGTCGGAAATTTGACTCCTGAGCGTTATTTTTGAGCCGAATTCTGACTCTCTGCACCTATTTTCAGTTTCAAATTACGAATTTTTATACCGAAAATATGCCAATTACTGAAAACGGCGATGGGTCATATTTTGCCCAAACCCCCCTGCAGTTTTCAAAATGTCTGAAATGTCGGAAATTTGACTCCTGAGCGTGATTTTTGAACCGAATTCTGACTCATTGCACCTATTTTCAGTTTCAAATTTCGACGTTTCATACCGAAAATATGCCAATTACTGTAAACGGCGATGGGTCACATTTTGCCCAAACCCCCCTGCAGTTTTCAAAATGTCTGAAATGTCGGAAATTTTACTCCTGAGCGTGATTTTTGTGCCTAATTCTGACTCTCTGCACCTATTTTCAGTTTCAAATTACGAATTTTTATACCGAAAATATGCCAATTACTGAAAACGGCGATGGGTCATATTTTGCCCAAACCCCCCTGCAGTTTTCAAAATGTCTGAAATGTCGGAAATTTGAATCCTGAGCATGATTTTTGAGCCGAATTCTGACTCTCTGCACCTATTTTCTGTTTCAAGTTACGAATTTTTATACCGAAAATATGACAATTACTGAAAACAACGATGGGTCGTATTTTGCCCAAACCCCCCTGAAGTTTTCAAAATGTCTGAAATGTCGGAAATTTGACTCCTGAGCATGATTTTTGAGCCTAATTCTGACTCTCTGCACTTATTTTCAGTTTCAAATTACGACTTTTTACACCGAAAATATGCCAATTACTGAAAACGGCGAAGGGTCATATTTTGCCCAAACCCCCTGCAGTTTTCAAAATGTCTGAAATGTCGGAAATTTCACTCCTGAGCGTGATTTTTGAGCCGAATTCTGACTCTCTGCACCTATTTTCAGTTTCAAATTACGACTTTTTATACCGAAAATATGCCAATTACTGAAAACGGCGATGGGTCATATTTAGACCAAAACCCCCTTGCAGTTTTCAAAATGTCTGAAATGTCGGAAATTTGACTCCTGAGCGTGATTTTTGAGCCGAATTCTGACTCTCTGCACCTATTTTCTCTTTCAAATTACGACTTTTTATACCGAAAATATGCCAATTACTGAAAACAGCGATGGGTCATATTTTGCCCAAACCCCCCTGTAGTTTTCAAAATGTCTGAAATGTCTGAAATTTGATTCTTGAGTGTGATTTTTGAGCCGAATTCTGACTCACTGCACCTATTTTCAGTTTCAAGTTAAGAATTTTTATACCGAAAATATGCCAATTACTGAAAACGGCGATGGGTCATATTTTGCCCAAACCTCCCTGCAGTTTTCAAAATGTCTGAAATGTCGGAAATTTAACGCCTGAGCGTGATTTTTGAGCCTAATTCTGACTCTCTGCACTTATTTTCAGTTTCAAATTACGACTTTTTACACCGAAAATATGCCAATTACTGAAAACGGCGAAGGGTCATATTTTGCCCAAACCACCTGCAGTTTTCAAAATGTCTGAAATGTCGGAAATTTTACTCCTGAGCGTGATTTTTGAGCCGAATTCTGACTCTCTGCACCTATTTTCAGTTTCAAATTACGTCTTTTTATACCGAAAATATGCCAATTACTCAAAACGTCAATGGGTCAAATTTTGCCCAAACCCCCCTGCAGTTTTCAAAATGTCGGAAATGTTGGAAATTTGACTCTTGAGCATGACTTTTGAGCCGAATTCTGACTCTCTGCACCTATTTTCAGTTTCAAATTACGACTTTTTATACCGAAAATATGCCAATTACTGAAAACGGCGATGGGTCATATTTTGACCAAACCCCCCTGCAGTTTTCAAAATTTCTGAAATTTCGAAAATTTGACTCCTGAGCGTGATTTTCGAGCCTAATTCTGACTCTCTGCACCTATTTTCAGTTTCAAATTACGACTTTTTATACCGAAAATATTCCAATTACTGAAAACGGCGATGGGTCATATTTTGACCAAAACCCCCTTGCAGTTTTAAAAATGTCTGAAATGTCGGAAATTTGACTCCTGAGCGTGATTTTTGAGCCGAATTCTGACTTTCTGCACCTATTTTCAGTTTCAAATTACGACTTTTTATACCGAAAATATGCCAATTACTGAAAACAGCGATGGGTCATATTTTGCCCAAACCCCCCTGTAGTTTTCAAAATGTCTGAAATGTCTGAAATTTGATTCTTGAGTGTGATTTTTGAACCGAATTCTGACTCACTGCACCTATTTTCAGTTTCAAGTTACGAATTTTTATACCGAAAATATGCCAATTACTGAAAACGGCGAAGGGTCATATTTTGCCCAAACCCCCCTGCAGTTTTCAAAATGTCTGAAATGTCGGAAATTTGACTCCTGAGCGTGATTTTTGAGCCTAATTCTGACTCTCTGCACTTATTTTCAGTTTCAAATTACGACTTTTTACACCGAAAATATGCCAATTACTGAAAACGGCGAAGGGTCATATTTTGCCCAAACCCCCTGCAGTTTTCAAAATGTCTGAAATGTCGGAAATTTCACTCCTGAGCGTGATTTTTCAGCCGAATTCTGACTCTCTGCCCCTATTTTCAGTTTCAAATTACGACTTTTTAAACCGAAAATATGCCAATTACTCAAAACGTCAATGGGTCAAATTTTGCCCAAACCCCCCTGCAGTTTTCAAAATGTCGGAAATGTCGGAAATTTGACTCCTGAGCGTGATTTTTGAGCCGAATTCTGACTCTCTGCACCTATTTTCAGTTTCAAATTACGACTTTTTATACCGAAAATATGCCAATTACTGAAAACGGCGATCAGTCATATTTTGACCAAACCCCCCTGCAGTTTTCAAAATTTCTGAAATTTCGAAAATTTGACTCCTGAGCGTGATTTTTGAGCCTAATTCTGACTCTCTGCACCTATTTTCAGTTTCAAATTACGACTTTTTATACCGAAAATATGCCAATTACTGAAAACGGGGATGGGTCATATTTTGACCAAAACCCCCTTGCAGTTTTCAAAATGTCTGAAATGTCGGAAATTTGACTCCTGAGCGTGATTTTTGGGCCGAATTCTGACTCTCTGCACCTATTTTCAGTTTCAAATTACGAATTTTTATACCGAAAATATGCCAATTACTGTAAACGGCGATGGGTCACATTTTGCCCAAACCCCCCTGCAGTTTTCAAAATGTCTGAAATGTCGGAAATTTTATTCCTGAGCGTGATTTTTTACCCTACTTCTGACTCTCTGCACCTATTTTCAGTTTCAAATTACGAATTTTTATACCGAAAATATGCCAATTACTGAAAACGGCGATGGGTCATATTTTGCCCAAACCCTCCTGCAGTTTTCAAAATGTCTGAAATGTCGGAAATTTGACCCCTGAGCGTGATTTTTGAGCCGAATTCTGACTCTCTGCACCTATTTTCTGTTTCAAATTACGTCTTTTTATACCGAAAATATGCCAATTACTCAAAACGTCAATGGGTCAAATTTTGCCCAAACCCCCCTGCAGTTTTCAAAATGTCGGAAATGTCGGAAATTTGACTCTTGAGCGTGACTTTTGAGCCGAATTCTGACTCTCTGCACCTATTTTCAGTTTCAAATTACGACTTTTTATACCGAAAATATGCCAATTACTGAAAACGGCGATGGGTCATATTTTGACCAAACCCCCCTGCAGTTTTCAAAATTTCTGAAATTTCGAAAATTTGACTCCTGAGCGTGATTTTCGAGCCTAATTCTGACTCTCTGCACCTATTTTCAGTTTCAAATTACGACTTTTTATACCGAAAATATTCCAATTACTGAAAACGGCGATGGGTCATATTTTGACCAAAACCCCCTTGCAGTTTTAAAAATGTCTGAAATGTCGGAAATTTGACTCCTGAGCGTGATTTTTGAGCCGAATTCTGACTTTCTGCACCTATTTTCAGTTTCAAATTACGACTTTTTATACCGAAAATATGCCAATTACTGAAAACAGCGATGGGTCATATTTTGCCCAAACCCCCCTGTAGTTTTCAAAATGTCTGAAATGTCTGAAATTTGATTCTTGAGTGTGATTTTTGAACCGAATTCTGACTCACTGCACCTATTTTCAGTTTCAAGTTACGAATTTTTATACCGAAAATATGCCAATTACTGAAAACGGCGAAGGGTCATATTTTGCCCAAACCCCCCTGCAGTTTTCAAAATGTCTGAAATGTCGGAAATTTGACTCCTGAGCGTGATTTTTGAGCCTAATTCTGACCCTCTGCACTTATTTTCAGTTTCAAATTACGACTTTTTACACCGAAAATATGCCAATTACTGAAAACGGCGAAGGGTCATATTTTGCCCAAACCCCCTGCAGTTTTCAAAATGTCTGAAATGTCGGAAATTTCACTCCTGAGCGTGATTTTTGAGCCGAATTCTGACTCTCTGCCCCTATTTTCAGTTTCAAATTACGACTTTTTAAACCGAAAATATGCCAATTACTCAAAACGTCAATGGGTCAAATTTTGCCCAAACCCCCCTGCAGTTTTCAAAATGTCGGAAATGTCGGAAATTTGACTCCTGAGCGTGATTTTTGAGCCGAATTCTGACTCTCTGCACCTATTTTCAGTTTCAAATTACGACTTTTTATACCGAAAATATGCCAATTACTGAAAACGGCGATCAGTCATATTTTGACCAAACCCCCCTGCAGTTTTCAAAATTTCTGAAATTTCGAAAATTTGACTCCTGAGCGTGATTTTTGAGCCTAATTCTGACTCTCTGCACCTATTTTCAGTTTCAAATTACGACTTTTTATACCGAAAATATGCCAATTACTGAAAACGGGGATGGGTCATATTTTGACCAAAACCCCCTTGCAGTTTTCAAAATGTCTGAAATGTCGGAAATTTGACTCCTGAGCGTGATTTTTGGGCCGAATTCTGACTCTCTGCACCTATTTTCAGTTTCAAATTACGAATTTTTATACCGAAAATATGCCAATTACTGTAAACGGCGATGGGTCACATTTTGCCCAAACCCCCCTGCAGTTTTCAAAATGTCTGAAATGTCGGAAATTTTATTCCTGAGCGTGATTTTTTAGCCTACTTCTGACTCTCTGCACCTATTTTCAGTTTCAAATTACGAATTTTTATACCGAAAATATGCCAATTACTGAAAACGGCGATGGGTCATATTTTGCCCAAACCCTCCTGCAGTTTTCAAAATGTCTGAAATGTCGGAAATTTGACCCCTGAGCGTGATTTTTGAGCCGAATTCTGAATCTCTGCACCTATTTTCTGTTTCAAATTACGATTTTTATACCGAAAATATGCCAATTACTTAAAACAGCGATGGGTCATATTTTGCCCAAACCCCCCTGCAGTTTTCAAAATGTCTGAAATGTCTGAAATTTGATTCTTGAGTGTGATTTTTGAGCCGAATTCTGACTCACTGCACCTATTTTCAGTTTCAAATTACGACTTTTTATACCGAAAATATGCCAATTACTCAAAACGTCAATGGGTCAAATTTTGCCCAAACCCCCCTGCAGTTTTCAAAATGTCGGAAATGTCGGAAATTTGACTCTTGAGCGGGATTTTTGAGCCGAATTCTGACTCTCTGCACCTATTTTCAGTTTCAAATTACGACTTTTTATACCGAAAATATGCCAATTACTGAAAACGGCTATCAGTCATATTTTGACCAAACCCCCCTGCAGTTTTCAAAATGTCTGAAATTTCGAAAATTTGACTCCTGAGCGTGATTTTTTAGCCTAATTCTGACTCTCTGCACCTATTTTCAGTTTCAAATTACGACTTTTTATACCGAAAATATGCCAATTACTGAAAACGGCAATCAGTCATATTTTGACCAAACCCCCCTGCAGTTTTCAAAATTTCTGAAATTTCGAAAATTTGACTCCTGAGCGTGATTTTTGAGCCTAATTCTGACTCTCTGCACCTATTTTCAGTTCCAAATTACGACTTTTTATACCGAAAATATGCCAATTACTGAAAACGGCGATGGGTCATATTTTGACCAAAACCCCCTTGCAGTTTTCAAAATGTCTGAAATGTCGGAAATTTGACTCCTGAGCGTGATTTTTGAGCCGAATTCTGACTCTCTGCACCTATTTTCAGTTTCAAATTACGAATTTTTATCCCGAAAATATGCCAATTACTGAAAACGGCGATGGGTCATATTTTGCCCAAACCCCCTTGCAGTTTTCAAAATGTCTGAAACGTCGGAAATTTGACTCCTGAGCGTGATTTTTGAGCCGAATTCTGACTCTCTGCACCTATTTTCTGTTTCAAATTACGACTTTTTATACCGAAAATATGCCAATTACTGAAAACAGCGATGGGTCATATTTTGCCCAAACCCCCCTGTAGTTTTCAAAATGTCTGAAATGTCTGAAATTTGATTCTTGAGTGTGATTTTTGAGCCGAATTCTGACTCACTGCACCTATTTTCAGTTTCAAGTTAAGAATTTTTATACCGAAAATATGCCAATTACTGAAAACGGCGATGGGTCATATTTTGCCCAAACCCCCCTGCAGTTTTCAAAATATCTGAAATGTCGGAAATTTGACTCCTGAGCGTGATTTTTGTGCCTAATTCTGACTCTCTGCACCTATTTTCAGTTTCAAATTACGAATTTTTATACCGAAAATATGAAAATTACTGAAAACGGCGATGGGTCATATTTTGCCCAAACCCCCCTGCAGTTTTCAAAATGTCTGAAATGTCGGAAATTTGACTCCTGAGCATGATTTTTGAGCCGAATTCTGACTCTCTGCACCTATTTTCTGTTTCAAGTTACGAATTTTTATACCGAAAATATGACAATTACTGAAAACAACGATGGGTCATATTTTGCCCAAACCCCCCTGAAGTTTTCAAAATGTCTGAAATGTCGGAAATTTGACTCCTGAGCATGATTTTTGAGCCTAATTCTGACTCTCTGCACTTATTTTCAGTTTCAAATTACGACTTTTTACACCGAAAATATGCCAATTACTGAAAACGGCGAAGGGTCATATTTTGCCCAAACCCCCTGCAGTTTTCAAAATGTCTGAAATGTCGGAAATTTGACTCCTGAGCGTGATTTTTGAGCCTAATTCTGACTCTCTGCACCTATTTTCAGTTTCAAATTACGACTTTTTATACCGAAAATATGCCAATTACTGAAAACGGGGATGGGTCATATTTTGACCAAAACCCCCTTGCAGTTTTCAAAATGTCTGAAATGTCGGAAATTTGACTCCTGAGCGTGATTTTTGGGCCGAATTCTGACTCTCTGCACCTATTTTCAGTTTCAAATTACGAATTTTTATACCGAAAATATGCCAATTACTGTAAACGGCGATGGGTCACATTTTGCCCAAACCCCCCTGCAGTTTTCAAAATGTCTGAAATGTCGGAAATTTTATTCCTGAGCGTGATTTTTTAGCCTACTTCTGACTCTCTGCACCTATTTTCAGTTTCAAATTACGAATTTTTATACCGAAAATATGCCAATTACTGAAAACGGCGATGGGTCATATTTTGCCCAAACCCTCCTGCAGTTTTCAAAATGTCTGAAATGTCGGAAATTTGACCCCTGAGCGTGATTTTTGAGCCGAATTCTGAATCTCTGCACCTATTTTCTGTTTCAAATTACGATTTTTATACCGAAAATATGCCAATTACTTAAAACAGCGATGGGTCATATTTTGCCCAAACCCCCCTGCAGTTTTCAAAATGTCTGAAATGTCTGAAATTTGATTCTTGAGTGTGATTTTTGAGCCGAATTCTGACTCACTGCACCTATTTTCAGTTTCAAATTACGACTTTTTATACCGAAAATATGCCAATTACTCAAAACGTCAATGGGTCAAATTTTGCCCAAACCCCCCTGCAGTTTTCAAAATGTCGGAAATGTCGGAAATTTGACTCTTGAGCGGGATTTTTGAGCCGAATTCTGACTCTCTGCACCTATTTTCAGTTTCAAATTACGACTTTTTATACCGAAAATATGCCAATTACTGAAAACGGCTATCAGTCATATTTTGACCAAACCCCCCTGCAGTTTTCAAAATGTCTGAAATTTCGAAAATTTGACTCCTGAGCGTGATTTTTTAGCCTAATTCTGACTCTCTGCACCTATTTTCAGTTTCAAATTACGACTTTTTATACCGAAAATATGCCAATTACTGAAAACGGCAATCAGTCATATTTTGACCAAACCCCCCTGCAGTTTTCAAAATTTCTGAAATTTCGAAAATTTGACTCCTGAGCGTGATTTTTGAGCCTAATTCTGACTCTCTGCACCTATTTTCAGTTCCAAATTACGACTTTTTATACCGAAAATATGCCAATTACTGAAAACGGCGATGGGTCATATTTTGACCAAAACCCCCTTGCAGTTTTCAAAATGTCTGAAATGTCGGAAATTTGACTCCTGAGCGTGATTTTTGAGCCGAATTCTGACTCTCTGCACCTATTTTCAGTTTCAAATTACGAATTTTTATCCCGAAAATATGCCAATTACTGAAAACGGCGATGGGTCATATTTTGCCCAAACCCCCTTGCAGTTTTCAAAATGTCTGAAACGTCGGAAATTTGACTCCTGAGCGTGATTTTTGAGCCGAATTCTGACTCTCTGCACCTATTTTCTGTTTCAAATTACGACTTTTTATACCGAAAATATGCCAATTACTGAAAACAGCGATGGGTCATATTTTGCCCAAACCCCCCTGTAGTTTTCAAAATGTCTGAAATGTCTGAAATTTGATTCTTGAGTGTGATTTTTGAGCCGAATTCTGACTCACTGCACCTATTTTCAGTTTCAAGTTAAGAATTTTTATACCGAAAATATGCCAATTACTGAAAACGGCGATGGGTCATATTTTGCCCAAACCCCCCTGCAGTTTTCAAAATATCTGAAATGTCGGAAATTTGACTCCTGAGCGTGATTTTTGTGCCTAATTCTGACTCTCTGCACCTATTTTCAGTTTCAAATTACGAATTTTTATACCGAAAATATGAAAATTACTGAAAACGGCGATGGGTCATATTTTGCCCAAACCCCCCTGCAGTTTTCAAAATGTCTGAAATGTCGGAAATTTGACTCCTGAGCATGATTTTTGAGCCGAATTCTGACTCTCTGCACCTATTTTCTGTTTCAAGTTACGAATTTTTATACCGAAAATATGACAATTACTGAAAACAACGATGGGTCATATTTTGCCCAAACCCCCCTGAAGTTTTCAAAATGTCTGAAATGTCGGAAATTTGACTCCTGAGCATGATTTTTGAGCCTAATTCTGACTCTCTGCACTTATTTTCAGTTTCAAATTACGACTTTTTACACCGAAAATATGCCAATTACTGAAAACGGCGAAGGGTCATATTTTGCCCAAACCCCCTGCAGTTTTCAAAATGTCTGAAATGTCGGAAATTTTACTCCTGAGCGTGATTTTTGAGCCGAATTCTGACTCTCTGCACCTATTTTCAATTTCAAATTACGACTTTTTATACCGAAAATATGCCAATTACTCAAAACGTCAATGGGTCAAATTTTGCCCAAACCCCCCTGCAGTTTTCAAAATGTCGGAAATGTCGGAAATTTGACTCTTGAGCGTGATTTTTGAGCCGAAATCTGACTCTCTGCACCTATTTTCAGTTTCAAATTACGACTTTTTATACCAAAAATATGCCAATTACTGAAAACGGCGATGGGTCATATTTTGAACAAACCCCCCTGCAGTTTTCAAAATTTCTGAAATTTCGAAAATTTGACTCCTGAGCGTGATTTTTGAGCCTAATTCTGACTCTCTGCACCTATTTTCAGTTTCAAATTACGACTTTTTATACCGAAAATATGCCAATTACTGAAAACGGCGATGGGTCATATTTTGACCAAAACCCCCTTGCAGTTTTCAAAATGTCTGAAATGTCGGAAATTTGACTCCTGAGCGTGATTTTTGAGCCGAATTCTGACTCTCTGCACCTATTTTCTCTTTCAAATTACGACTTTTTATACCGAAAATATGCCAATTACTGAAAACAGCGATGGGTCATATTTTGCCCAAACCCCCCTGTAGTTTTCAAAATGTCTGAAATGTCTGAAATTTGATTCTTGAGTGTGATTTTTGAGTCGAATTCTGACTCACTGCAC